>NC_133780.1:7347663-7397529 GCF_003597395.2 Chelonoidis abingdonii | reverse complement strand
CTAAAACTTTCTTTTTAAAGAACCTGAATGATTATCCTTGTGAAGACCCCAATAGGACATTGGCGTCAAAACTCATCCAGGACTGACTCCGCTGGAAGCAAAAGTGAGGTGGGAAGCGTAATTCTCCTTTTTTCTAAGATCCAATAGAGTTGTGGTTTTGTTCACCAGGGAATTGGTGAATCCCTCTTCAAGGGGCTGCCAACAGGGAGGGCAAAGCTTGGAGGGAACATTAGAAGCCTGTGCCAACACACTCAATTTTACGGCTGTTGGCGAGTCACACCGGATCTAAGCTAAAATTTAAGTCCTAGAAGGGCCATATGCAGTCCCCACATCTGTACCCTTTAAAGTTCAGAGTGGGGGACAAACCTTGACAGCCTACATAACAGTTGGGTGCTATGTCTTAGAGCTGAAGCACTGATCGACGTAGGGATGCTGTGTGAGGCTTATTCAACAGCTTCGTCGTCGAGAGTGCTCCTTCTATTGTATTTAACTCATCCTTTTTACCTAAGCATAAAGCTAAGCTGTTCTAGGAATCCACGAACTGGTGGTCCTGTGCTACGGAACTCACTTACCATTAATAAAAAAGCAAGTGCACAGCCTGCAACTGTAGCTCGAAATGCTGTACATACTTGAGAATAGCAGCAGTCGTGTAGAGCGGTCTGGGCTGGTTAACCACGTGAACCGCAACTGTGCAGCGCTGGGACTATCCCTGGTCGAATGCTCAAGGAGAATGACGTTATGGGTCTCCACCAACAAAGGAGGCTCAATGGCTGTAAGACTGGGAGCCTGGAGTGAGTTGCCCTGCTGAATCACTGAGGTGATACAGGTGCAGTTACCCTGAATGTGACACGCTATTCTGGAGGGGCGGCATGGAACTTAGTACACTCCCTTCTCATCAGCATTCCCATTGGCTGACTTAGGAGGCGTCACAGCTCCAGCACTGATAGCTGCTAAAGACCAACTTGAGAAAAACAGTATCTAAGAGGAAATCAGTTCAGTGGGCCAGACCCCTGTTGGTCTCACTCCTCCTCCAGTAGAGCCACATGGCCTCACCGCCTGCTCGGACGCTGAGCCTTTAGAGCTCACAAGCCACGTGCAAGGACTTCAACGTCCAGATGCTCTTTTCAGCCCAGTCAACAGTGGAGATACGATCCAACTGGGGGAGAACTATGGTCCACTCTCTCAACGGAACGAATGCACCTCATCTGGCATATTAATGTAGTGACACTCAAAAGATTCATGAACATCATGGAAAACAGCACAGGAAGATCCTTAGGATTTAAGCAAAAGAGAACTGAAGCGCTACATAGACAGACCTTACTGTCAGAACCACGAGCCCACCAAGCTGCCAGGGAGCCCCATTGTTTCCAAGCTTGTCTGTCTTCCTCCCTCTGACCCCTTGATCCAGATATCCAGGGGCAGGATACCCACAATCCTTCCACAGACCAACTTCTTATTCCACCACCTCAAACACAACTCAGTCCTTTGTTCTCGAGATGAGGGATATTTGCTCACTTTCCCATGCTGAGATGTGGGGAAATCCCGCATCATCTGGGCCAATCTGGTACAGTGTGTAGCTAGGTTTAGCCGTTGCTCAGTGGATGGTACCGTACTACTCTAGTTCCTCAACACAGTAGCAGCACCCATGGAAACCACCTTATCACATGTCAAATGACTATGGATTACTGGTTAGTGAAAACTAAGGTATGCTTGCGAGGACCCATTCTCAAATGTCTTGATTGTATCTGGAAAACAAATAATATCCCTAATGTGGATTTGTGATGCCTCTCATACTGTATGGAAGTTACTTAGCGTTGATCTCTCTATGTTGGTTCTGCAAGATTTTGTGTGAGGTTTGGGAAAACTCACAACCAGCCTTTCAGTAGAACAAAGGAGTTAGCGCATCAATAGCGCCAACAAGCTTTCACTTTGGCTCAGCTTACCACACAGACACTTACTCTCAGAGAACCCTTCTCGGAGAAGGCACGATACGAGCACCAGCAAAGAGAGGAGCGGAAGAGGAACTAATGCCACACACAGCAAAGATCTTTCTAGCTAACATAGGAGAAAGGCATAGAAAGGAGACAGTGTCATCCTCAGCTGAATTAGCCTAAAAGGCTCAACACTCACGCAGCCACGCATGAAAGAAACAAGCTCTGAACTGAGATGAAGGGTGGATCCGGCTCACGGAGGGAACGTCTGAGTGCCCTGACTGTGTACTTGTAGCGACATGTGATCGCTGCTCTTTACCCAGCTGTCAGGGAGACACAGGCGGTATTGATATCAAGCTCTGCCTCAACTAAAAGTACTAGGATTGGACTGCCCGGTACATTATATCTACCTTAAGGTAACTATCTCTGACCTGCCTAAGGGGACACTACCACTCTTTTCTCTAGTTAACAAACACTATTGAATGATTTTAACCTGGACCAGTAAGCTTTGTCTAAAGTGCTGAAACACTGCTCAGTTACAAAGGCATGGTGCATGTCCACTTCCGTGACGCAGTAGCTAACAGGTATGACACTTTACAGTGACCAAGGATTCTGACCAGCGCAGGAGGTGCAGTTCGGGCAAACGGCGGAGACTGGGCGCCAATTAAGCAAGTGGGCTCTCCCTATTGAAGGTAATATTGAGTGGCATGGGGCAAGGATCTAATCAAGCTCACTTAGATCATCAGTAGCGGCCGCGAGCCCTCACTCTATAGCAAGTGCAAATGCTCGATAAGGACACTCCGCCGACAGAGGCACCTTAGGAGCGTCACATCAGCCATACGAGGGGAAGAGCGCAGACACAAGTTCCAATTTATCAAGTCGAGCATTGCGAGGGCCGCCGCCCTACCATCAGTCCAGGTTAGCAACCCAAGGACCTCTGAACATCACACGAGAGGCGTAATGGCTATTCCCTATTGTACCATGTCTAGGAGACTCCCATTATATTAGACGAGTAAGGGCTCTAGTACAATCTTTGCCAACTGACCATTCAGCCAGGACAGCCCCGATACGACAACCAACCTATAGTCTTCTTAGGGCGGTCCTGAAGAGTAGAACAGTCCTTCTCACTCCACTGGGTAACAGTGCAGCATAAGGGGAAACTGAGCCAACATCGGATTCATAAAAAATATTACAGAAAATTCCCCACCTTAGTCACAGAAGAGGCCCCACTGCCCAGACATTCTGCTTTTCAGAGTATCTTCTTGTGTTGTTCCATCCCATCGCACCGCCTATAAGGAGTCCATCCCACTAAACACCGCCTTGTGAAAGACACAGGCTGTCATTCCTGTTCACACAACACGCCTAAACTGGAGCCCTCACAACGTAAAGTCCGAGTTTGTGTGGGATCTGGCCCACAGCCCACCAACAATTGCTGCTGGAGAATCGGGCCATGTTGGAATTAGGAAAGGCGTACAATGGAGAGCTGCAGGAGGCTGTGATTGTAGGCAAATTGCGTATATTGCTACAGTCAACACAAGGTAATGCATGTTTGCATGTAAACAAACGGCAAAACCCTGATGCACGTAAGCAAACCATCTACATAAACGAAATATATGCCGCGACGAGACCGTAAACGTCAGAACGACAGATCCATGAGCAGGAAAGAGCAATTGGGCAGTGCTCAACATGCACCTATGGAAATTGAAAAGAGTAAAAGGACGGTTCCTCACCGAGTAGCTAGAACAGAGTCGTAGAGCTACAGTCTCGGACGAGCACACAGTCGCACAAGTCCATGTTGCTGTTCAAATATTGAATGGCTGATCATTGACCGTTAATGGGATTAGGCAAGTCCTTTTGCCCTACATGACTTAGTTCCCAACCACGCCCACAGGAAGGACGGTCAGCCGTAAGACAGATAGAGGAAAAAGGAAGTTGAGCTTCGCGTCTAGGGAGGCAGCACTTTGCTTGGGAACAAGGACGTGAAATTAACACTTTAATTATCGTGGTTCACACAGCGTTGTGCACAGGAAATTAGGCCATATGTAATTTTATGCGCTGCCAATGGCCTATGTGATCTGATAAGTCTGCGCAATGCTCCCTGCAGAGACGCGGATGGGGGACACGACTCCTGACAGGCTGGTGCTGCTGCGGCGTGGGTGGTCTTCGACTAAGCTAAGTCCAATGGGTGGGTGGGGCCCATTGGGCGGGTAAGAGCGCGACACAGGACTGCTCACTCCAGGCCATCAAGATAGGCACTGAGCGGGGAAGCTTGGGCCGCGGTAGCATCCCAGGACTCGAGAGCCTCGGGGCACGATGACGCCCACTAGACAGACCAGTAGAGACTGATCATCCCACCTAAGCCTCTCTTCATTCAGACCCTGAGCTATGGGCCACAGAATAGCCTCACTCCAGGGAGACAGATTCCAGGGTCCTGCATGTCTCTAGCTCTCCCAGCTAAGAGCGATTGTCTTCATTAGTCGGGTCAGGGCTGATGGGAGATCCCACTTCGCTGCATGACTATCCTGGGGTGGTTGCGGCGTCTCTGCTCCAGTGCAAAGGAAGGGGAGCACAGCTGGCCCACGTGGCCCCGGGCCAGGGTAGACAGCAACTGCGGGGCCCATCAGTAACTGGGGCTGTCACTGGCTCAGGTCAGGCTCTGTTGGAAGCTCACCAGGGTTTTTATCAACCCGAAGGGGAGGGGTTGTCAGCAGGGGTCCCCGAGGTACCGTATTCCCTTGGGGAAGGCAGCCCCACCAACGTCTCAGCCTGGGGCTCTGCACACAGGAGACTGGAGAAGTACCCTCCACCGCCCCCATCACCATCTCCCAGACATATGGGAGATGGGCACATTCCCTCCCCATTACTGCCTCCTGCTGCTTACTTCCAGTCCTTCTCCATCATCTCGCACTACCGTCCCCCCCCCGTCTGTGGAATCCAGTGGATTGCCTCGGAGTGTTGTCGTGTACTCCGGGTAGCTGGTTCAGCTCACCACAGCCAGGTGCTCAGGGACACGGGAGCGGAAGTAAGAAGTTAGGGTCAGCAGCAGCAAGCCTGGAGAAGTAAGCAGAGCTGGGCGAGCGAGGAAGACTGTTGTCTGGTGTCTTACACATCTCACCTGGCCGTTTCCCCCGCATCTGTCCTCAAGCTGACAGAACTACTGGCGTCAGGACAAGCGTGACGTCAGAGTATTCGGAGCAGCCAATCCTAGGAGCTGGTGATCCAGACTAGCCATACAATGTCAATATCCGGCCCCTCCACGCCGAGGAGCTTTTAATGGCAACTCTGTTTTCAATGAAGCTCTAGGGCCCAGGACTTGGTGCTAAGAAGTCGCCGTGCCTGGCTGAGGGGATGGTGGCGGACTGATCACTGCTGTCAGCTGGACGCAGGGCGTATGCAGTCAAGCAGCCAAAGAAAGGGACCCTTCCTCACCCCCCTGAGCATAGGGATTTAAGGCACGCTGGGCCATGTCCAGAACCTGGTTGGTCGAGCTATGGTCTGGGGTATGCGAGGGTCATTGATCCCATGAATCGCCCTCCCCTCAACCCAGTGGCCTCCACAACAGGGAACAGACGCAGGAGGGCAAGCAAATAGCCCGAGGGGCCATGCCCGCTGCTCCAGTGCGACAGACATCGTGCCGCAACTCAGAGACCCCTGCATACATCCCCTCGCCCCAGCACCGCACCTCGTGCCCCTGCCCACTCCTAGACATATATCCCCTGCCACCTCACCCCAGCACAACCTGCTACTTGCCCCCTCTGCCCAGCGTGAGTGGCACGTCCCCCTCTAAACTTAGCCACTCCTGGCCCAGGACATCTCCCTCGTTAGAAAACAGGAATAGTGAAGGTCAGTTACGTCATGGTGGAACCAGGAAGAGGGGTGGCAGCCATACTGAGAAACTTACCCTTCAAGTCATACCGCTCCCACCATAGTAGTCTCCCCGTAATGTCTTTAAGGCCCACAAAAGAACCCATCCTTCCATATCGCTCCAGTAGTCTGATCCAGTGGCATCTTTCTGATCCACCATCCTCTTGTCACAAGATACTTAAACGGCCTGAGAGGTAGACAGGGGCCTTTGTTCGATATAACCTGGTCTGTTCGCCCTTGTGACCTTCCCATCAATGTGTAAGACAGAAACTAAAAACTTTTACCACTTCATCAGTTGCAGCTCACAATCAGTTCAGCCAAGTATTAAACAGACCAAAAATCAAAGGATCAAAAAAAACAAGCTCGAGGATCAATATGGAGAATGACTCGTAAACGTACACGATAATAAAATGAAGAGACAAAAACTTATGCATGAGCAAGTCAACCATGTCTCCTGTAGAAGATACTAGGAAGAGGAGCACTGACTGGGATCACAGGCAGACCTGGTCATTTCCTGGCCGCTCTAGTCCCATACGCCAAAATCACCTCACCCGCAACTCAAGATCCTAATCAAGAGCAATTTCCCTGGGACCCCCCCACGACACACTCATGTAACACACAAACACGACACACCTATGGTAACATTGCCTCACATCACACACACAACCACACTTCCACTCTACTCCATCAAGACACGAGCGCAGCGAGCGATGCACACCACTCTTATAATAAAAAAAGCAATAAAATGTTTGTATGCTGCGCGAGTATAAAGACAAATGCTCTCAGTTGTCATAACAGGGACATAGTCTACATAGCACTCAGCAGCGTTCCAAAGATGTTGGCTGATCTCTGATATCGAGAGAGACGAAAAATCGCTCATGCAGTCACCCACGGAATCTGCATAGTCAATAATCAAATCTCAAGTATGTACAATGGCAATGTGTGATATATTTTGTTCTTTTATAACAATTTCTTCCCCGTCTTTAGCTCCTTTAAATATTGAAGTTTGTGTTCTATATGTAGACAGCAAAACATATCTACTTCGCTGATCACTGATGTATTTCAGCGCCTGCGACTGATTTACCCGGTTGCCCATCTTGGGCCCAGCGGGGAAGTAAATTTGGTATACAGATAGCGAAGTCACCCATCAGCCCTTGCTACTCGCACGTGTCCATGGGGCTATTAAATGGGGGATGGCAGCCCCGCCTATCACAATTTTGCTCACACCCTGGTGACCTAATAATGAGTATTGAATCTGGAACAAATGAAAACAAGATTTTCTCACTTAAAAAAGTATATGTGACATAGAAATGATGAGTTGTGCCAATTCAATTAAAGAAAGAAAACAGTAAAAATTATCTCTGTAAAATCAGGATGGAAAAATGCTTTACAGGATATTCAGATTCATATAGACTAGACAGACCCCCCTCCCGCAGTCTTAGATTCAAAGTTACAGCAAACAGAGGTAAAATTCCTTCCAGCAAAAAAAAGAAAAGCATTCACAAGTTGAAAAAACACAAACATAAGACTAATCCGCCTAGCCCAGCTATACTTACAATTTTGAAACATGAAAGGCTGATTCAGAAAGATTTGGAGAGCCTGGATGGACATCTGGTCCTTCTCAGTCCCGAGAGCGAACAATACCCAAAACAAAGACCACAAACAAAGGCTTCTTTCCACCGAGATTTGAAAGTATCTTGTCCCCCTATTGGTCCTTTGGTCAGGGGTCAGCCAGGTTTACTGAGCTTCTTAACCCTTTACAGGTAAAAGAGACATTAACCCTTAACTATCTGTTTATGACAGGTTGTTAGAGCCAAAAGAGGGATCCTTCAGCAAATGGAAAATATTAACTCTGTGAAGCCAAGAAAAAGGAGCACACCGTATATCAGGTGAAGTGCATGATGGGAATTAGGAGGCTAAAATGGAATTAGAAGAGTGACCAGGCAGAGATACAAACCCAGGGCCGGCGCTTCCATTTAGGCGACCTAGGCCGTCATGTAGGGCGCCAGGATTATGGGGGGGCGTCATTTTGTCAAGAGGGTGGCAGAAGGCTGCGGTGGAGCTCCCGCAGGCGCGCCTGCGGAGGGTCTGCTGATCCCACGGCTCCGGTGGAGCATCTGCAGGCTCGCCTGCAGCAGGTCCACCGGAGCCACGGGACCAGCGCGTGGGGCAGCGAAATAGCCCGGCATCTATGGCGCCAAAAACCCTGGCGCCGCTCCTGTGTAAACCAAATACCAGGGAATTATTTCAATCCATCACAATCAGAAAGCCTGTGAGAGAAATGAAGGATGCCTAGGATCAGCAGGGGAAAGGAAGCAATTGAGGACGGTAAGGACAAGACTGAGAGACAATATCTGATTTCTTTGCATCAGTTTTCAGCAGGGTGTGGGGGCTGCTCTGTTCATGAAATAAAGATAATGGATTGGGGTGTGAAGAGGAGATATTGGAACAAACTGGTCAGTTAAAGAAACAGCAGCCACCGAGACCGATGGCAAATGCCCGAGAGTTCTGAAATGACCTCAGAGTGATAAGGCTGAGCTGCTAACAGTAATCTACCTCTCATTAAAATCAGTTACTCTGCTGGAGAATCAGAGGGCTGGGAATGTTGTACCCACCTTTAACAATTTGATAGAGGTAATCCTGAGAATTACAGCCCGCTGAGCTTTATGTCAGTGCCTGGTAAACAATAACTAACAGAGAACTGTGCGGTCGTGCTATGCTAAGTTCTAACCAGCCTCGCTTCTGCAAAGGAAAATGGGGTCTCCCTAAATCTATCAGAATTCTTTGAGCATGTCAATAAAACAGTGGACAAAGAAGAATCCACTGACACGGTTTATGTGTTTGCGGTGTAAGTGTAGCTTGGCTGGTCCCAGGATATTAGAGAGACAAGGTAGATGAGCTAAAAGTTCCCGTGGAATTTCCCAAGCCTTTGACAAAGTTCCTTACAGAAGGTTATAAGAAAATTGAGTCATCCTGGTATGAGAAGCAAGATTGTCATGGATTAGAGACTGGGGCTCTGTCACAGGACAGGGATCTCAGACTAGTCAGACTCTGGTCTGATTTGCTTTGGTGACTCCTGTGTTTTCTCAAAAGCTTCTGTTTTGGAACCTGATTCAGGAAAACCCTGTGCAGTTGCTGAATGGGGATGGATTCACTCAGGGCTTAATAGAATCATGGAATCATAGGACTGGAAGGGACCTGGAGAGCTCATCTAATCCAGTCCCTGCACTCATGGCAGGACCAGCACCATCTAGAAAGTCCTGACAGGTGTTTTATCTAACCTGCTCTTAAAAATCTCCAGTGATGGAGATTCCACAACCACCCTTGGCAATTTATTTCCAGTGCTATAACCACCCTGACAGTTAGGAAGCTTTTCCTAATGTCCAACCTAAACCTCTGACCTTGTAAGTGGCAATGGGGCATCATCATTGAATGGGAGAGCTGATAAGGAGGAGTCACAGGGATTGGCTGTACCCCCTCACTATTCAACTTTGTAATTAACGATCTGGAAGTCAATGTAAAATCACTGCTGATAAATTCTGTGGCTAACACAGCTGGCTGGGAGTGTGGTAAATAATGCCAGTGACAGGGCAAGTTGCCAAGAAGACCTGGATGGTTTGGTAAACTGGGATTAGTAAAAGAATGCATTTAATACAGCAACAGCAAGGCCCTGTAGCTAGGAAGGAAGCCTGGTGACCACAGTTCCCTATGCTCTAGGGGTGGCCTGGAAAGCGAGTGACTGTGAAAAGGATTTAGGTCATAGAGGACAAAACAGCTGAACCTGAACTCCCATTCCTAATGTGACCCTTGGATGTAGAAACAGGGGAGCAGTCTGCTTCTTGCTGTATGTAATTACATCACCTGTTCATTTCTTTAAGTAACTTGTTTGGGGCTTTTCCCAGGCCCTGGCTTCTGCTTTGTTGTGGGTTGGTTGGTTGTTTTTTATTTCCCACGTGATTGGTCCTGATTGTGCTTTAAAAAAAAATCTGCTTTAAAAAAAAAAATGGTTGAAAAGGCTGCTTCCTTCCTCTGCTCAGGAGAGTGAAACTAACCTGCAGGGGCTGGTTCCCGGGTGGTGGGGCTGGTAGTAGGGGAGCATCAGGGGTGAGCAGGGCAGAGCCTGGAGGGGAGGACAAGGAGTGGAGCCAGTGAAGGGGTGGCAGTGGTGTGGGGCATCCGGGGTGGTGAGGGAGGAGTTGGACGGCAATGATCAGAACAGAATTGCAGGCAAGACAAGAGTCAGAAGAGGCCAGATGCTCTCTCCAGGCACCAACCTAGGCTCTGGTTTCATTCATCAGGCCCCACCAACTTGAATAATCTAACTATCTTACATATTCTTTAAGCTGTTCTTCCCTATTCTGGGTGGAGCTCCTTCCCCTTGCTGCTAATATTAATTGTGCTGAGTATCTGGTCACAATTAAACGTTTAGTGAAGACTGAATAAAATAGGCATTAAACACCCCGTGTCAGTGACCGGGACTTGGGCAACCATGCCTAGGGGTCAGAACAGGGTCAGTAACCAGAACTAGGAGCCAACACTGGAGTCAGAGCAGTATGTCAGGAACCTGAGTCAAGGGTCAGAACTGGGTTAGCTGGAATGAGCAAATCAGGGGGCAAGGCTAGAACAGGGCAGTGCTATCCCAGCAGCACCTGATGCTTTGAGCAGCCTTTAAAGTGGTGCTGCTGCTGGGCTTAAAGACGCTCTGCTGACTCTCCCAGCCAATCAGGTGCTGTAGCCCATCAAGCAGTCTCACTGCTCCCAGCCGTTGTCCCATGAGCACGGGCCCCTCGCTCTCCAGGGACTGTGGGGCTCCACTGCTGGCCCCCGGCCCACCAGGGCTCTACTCCCCAGGGGCTCAGCTCCCAGCCGCTGGCCCCTGCTCCTCTTGGCTGCAGCCAGATCCACATCTTCCCTGGTCCCACAACACTCTGGCCCCAGCCATCAGTTTTTCCCCTTGAGTGTTCCAGCCCGGAGCACCCACTGGGTCACCGACTATGCCAACCAGGAGTGTTGCCGGATTGGGAAGCAGATTGGGAAGTTCAACTGTAGCATCAATTATTATTTCCATGATATTTATTATTAAAACCATACACTGAGCAGCACAATGACATCCATGCGCACGCAGGGTTAACCAAGGTGCGCTAAGGAAAATAGAAGAACCAAATACTGCTTAAAAGGATTAAATAAATAATAACTAAATAGAGTGAAGCTGCATTTACAGTGGCTTATAGGAAACCAGATACTGTCAGGCCATGGAACAGCAGGTCAGAGCCACATCAAGAGACATTGATTTTTTATGTAAAAGATGTTTACAGCAATGTGTTTAACACCTACACGCCTGGGGGACGGGTGCTGAGATGGCCAGCAAGAACTCATGGTTTCTCGCAACATGCAGTGTGCTCACGGCACTGGCTACTTTATTATCCCCTCTGCTATTCGTTTCTTGAAAGTTGCTTTTTGGAGGCTTTTCCGGGCTGTGGCTTTGCCTTGTTTTTTTTTTTTTCTTTATGTGTGAGAAATATCCTGCCGGAGCACGTGATTGCTCCCGGTTGCACAATCTGCTAAAAGAAGCTTTAAACAGCTGCTTGTTGTTGATTTTTTCCCTTCGCTTCGGGTTTTCCTGCGGTGTTGCTGGTTGGCTGCGGCTGCCTGCAAAGGGCAGAGAGAACAGACACCTATCAGCTGCATGGATGCTCTGCAGCTACAGCAGGAAGTGCAAGATGATAGCCATTTGCTCCATCTGCCTGGATATCTGAGCAGAGCCGGTTGATGGATAGCATGTGGGCACAACTTCTGCCGACCTGCCTCAGCCAGTCATGTGCGGAAAAGGGAGCGGGGACAGCCCTGACCTGTCCCCAGTGCAAGAGCCAGTTCAGAAAGGAGTTAGGCCAACACCCAGCTGAGCAACATTGTAGAAAAAGCTCAACACAACTGGGTCAAAACCAGGAAAAGGGCAAAGGACGAAGCTGTGTGAGAGACACGAGGAACATCTCAAACTCTTGCTGTGAGCAGGATGGAGAACCCATTGCTTGGTGTGTGAGAAATCCCGGGACCACAAGTCTCACACTTGTGTTCCCATTGAGAGGCTGCGCCAGGAGTACCAAGGTAGGAAATGCTGTTGACTTGCTTAATTAACCACCTCTAATGGATTGATGGGGATGGTTTATCCCCGCATCATCCAAGGAAAAACATTCACACCTGGCTGCCTAAGGTTAGGCACCTAAAATAAAAGGGGTCTGTTTTTCAGGGGGTGGAGCACTGGGTGTTGTGTGGCAATGGGAAAAGATCCAGACATTTTTGCCCCAACACTGCAAGTTTGAATGCCTGATAGAGAGAACAGGGCTGATGGCTCTTTGTCACCTGCAACCCATCTGCCAGGTGGAGTGGGCAGCAAGAAGGCTGGGTTCAAATACAACACAGAACCAGCTCGAGCCCCCCCACCCAGTGACTGGGCAAATCACAACCCCACCCTGCGCCCTCTGAGAGGCAAAACTTCCTTCTCTAAAGCACAGAGTCTGAGTGTTAGAAAACACAGTGCTGGCTTTCTTGGTTTCCCCAGGGATGCTCAAGCCCTGCTCTGCACAGGCCCTGCCCCCACTCCATCCCTTCCCCAGAGACCACACCCCCACCCCACCTCTTCCTGCCCTATTCTGCCCCCTCACCCGAGCGCACCCTGCCCTCGCTCTGCCTCTTCCCCTAGTGTCCCTGCACACTGCTCTATAGCTGACCCACGGTGGGCAGGGGGCACTGGGAGAAAGGGGGAGGAGCTGATCGCAGGGCCGCTAGTGGGTGCTGAGCACCCACTCTTTTTTGCCCTTGGTTGGGTTAGCCCTGGAGCACCCACAGAGTTGGTGCCTATCATAGAAAAGAAACTTTAAATGAGAGTTGGGAGGTCACCAGGCCTTGATTAAGGAAAATGTCACAAGCAGGATTCATGAACATAAAACCGTGAGCAAAACACCCACCCCAGAGTGTGATGGGCAGTGTCTTTCCGCCTCAGGTTTTTTAGTTCTACAACCAGAAGTTCCTTTAACAAGTCCCTCACCACACCCCACTCACAGTGGTGGTCCCAGGGTAGTGAAGACTCAGAGGTACATCTGGTGAAGGGAAGGAAGAAGGCACCTTACTTGCTCCTCTGCATCACCTGTCAGTCACCACCATGCCACATACCCAACTGATCCACTCCACCCGCTGCCCCACCAGCTGTTACCTTCTTCTCTACAATAAGCTCTATATGTTCAGTCTCTTGAGGTTCTACCCTGCTCTTAGTGATTGTCAGCTCTTAGGCTTTGTCTACACTACAAAGTTTTGCTGACAAAGTGATGCCACTTTAATTAAAGCCGCTGTTGCATGTGCACACTAGCTCCTTGTGCAGGCAGAGCACATTCACACTAGCAGCTCTTACATCCACACAGAGAGCAGCACGGATCGTAGCGATCCCACTGTGAAAACTGGCCGCCAGGGTGCTTTGCAGAGGTGAAAGTGGGCCGGTGCGGGCCGGAGCAGTGCTCTGGCAAGAGCCGGCCGCCAGTCCGGCCCGCACACAGCCGACATTTGCTCCCCTGTCAGCAGCCCTGCCGGCAGGTCCCAGCAGCACGGCCGCACTAGCAAGGTTAAAGCGCTGCCATGGCAGCACGGCTGGACCCTTCCAGCAGGCTGCCAACGGGGGGTGGGGGGGGGCAAAAGGGGCTGCTGCCCTGGGCCCCAGCTTTAGGGGGCTGTGTGGGGCCCAGGGTAGCCTGAGGGATTAGCAGGGGGCCTGGCGCCGGCCAGCAGCAGGGGTTGAGTGCACACCCGCACTCACTGAAGCCAGCGGGAAGCAGAGCGACCCGGCCCCAGCCGTGTTGCTTGGGCGTGGGGGAGAAATAGAAACCACCCTCCTCCCTGCACTCACCAGTGGTGGGAAGTGGAGCCCCCTTGGCCCTTCTGCCCCAAGGCCCCACCCCTTCCAGGAGGCCAGAGCCACCAACCCTGTTAAGGACGCCGGGCCTGGTGCAGGAAGCACTGGTAAGTCCCAGTGTCTACTTTCACTGACGGGGCTCAGAAACAGCCAGGAAGTACTGGCACTTTCTCTGCAACTGCCTTGTTCTCCGGGATCCCAGCTTTCACTTTGTGTTAAACTGACTCTCCAGCTGTTCTGATTGTGAAGAAAACCTCAAAACTGACCCACACGTAAGGGATGCAGAGAATCGGGCACAGCAGCTCGGAGAGGTGTGAACAGCTCCAGTCCCTGAGTGGGGGCTGGGCTCAGGTGCCTGGGGATGATCCTTTAAATATCAGCATTGTGAACAATTCCATTCACCTTGTGAGAGTGGAGAGGGAGAGTTACAGCCCAGCACCATGTACTGCCAGTGACACCTCCTTCCGGTGCCACAGGTGGGTGATGTTTGGGAGATGCCTCCTCTTATTTTCCCCCCAGTAAAGAAGGTCCAGGCCCAGAGAGCCCAGGGGTATATTCTAGCCCCATGAGGGAAGACCAGCCCCAGGAGCCCTTTGGAGCCAATCAGCAACTCCATCCCGTTTTGAACATCGCACCATCTCCCGTGAACAGACCAAGCTGTCTCCTTTTGGTGACTCACATGGACAGAGCTTATTTTATGGGTGCATCTTCAAAGAATCCAGCCACCTTTGTCCCTCTGTCCTCTCCTGCAGTCTGATCCCTGCTCACTTATGAAGCTATTTTGCTGGATGCAAAGGCTGCTTTTCCGCCTCCTGTCTCTCACTAGCCCCTGCTGGCTCCATCGCTCACTGCTTCCCTGCAGCAGCACCACAGGGGTGTCACCGAACAGCTCCCCAGGAGCTCTCAGCAGCAGCTGCAGCAGCAGCCTGGGCCCTTGGACAGAGAGGGGGAGAGAACTTGAGGGCCCAGAGAAAAGAGAAGGAGTGAAATGGGGAGATTCTGCAAGGAGCTCAGGAGGGGACTCTCGGGGGCTACCCTGGGTGCTGTACAGAGTCAGGCTGACAGGGCAGGAGCATGTTGCTGTGCTGGGTGAAGGAATCACACGCTGTCAAAGGGGAAGAGAGCCCTGGGGTATTACAGCTCTGGAGCAGTTATAATTATGGGTGGCACATTCCCCCAGACCGAGTGTTCCCTGTTCCTCACTGACCTCCCGCCACATCACAACTTCACCCTGTGCAGTTAATGGGACTGCGCTGGTGTCAGGCTCCCAGCTGCTGCCTGGGGGAGGCCACATGCGAGCCTGGCAGACAGATGAGAGCACCGTGTCCATCTTGTTCCTGGCCTGGGCCTGAGGCACAGTGCAGTGATGCATCGTCCTAAGCTCCTCGCTCTCACCGGCAGGAGGGATCCTTCAGAACCTTCCCAGCTATTTCCCTCTGGCCTGTGCTCAGTGATGGGAAACTTTAGCTAAAAACAAAGGCCTTGAGAAGTCCTGAGTGACTGCATGATGCAGAGCGTCCCCGCTCTGAGACTGGTGTCTCTGCTCCCACGCTGCCTTTGGGGCCCGCAGAGCTGAGTCTGCTGTCTCCTTCCAGGGTATTTTACTGCTTGTGTATGAAAGGACGATATCTATGGTACACGGGCACCAATGATGCTGCCAGGAATGAACTTGAGTGGATCACTGCAGACTATTTGGCTCTGGGAAGAATGATAAAGGAGTTTGAGGTGCAAGTGTTGTTCTCGTCCATCCTCCCTGTGCAAGGAAAAGGCCTGGGTAGAGACCGTCAAATAGTGAAAGTCAATGAATGGCTACGCAGGTGGCGTCGGAGACAAGGCTTTGGATTCTTTGACCATGGGATGGTGTTCCAAGAAGAAGGATTGTTAGGCAGAGACGGGCTCCACCTAACGAAGAGAGGGAAGAGCATCTTTGCAAGCAGGCTGGCAAACCTAGTGAGGAGGGCTTTAAACTAGGTTCATCGAGGGAAGGAGACCAAAGCCGTGAGGTAAGTGGGGAAGTGGGATACCAGGAGGAAGCACGAGGAGGAGAGCACAGGAGGGGAAGACTCCTGCCTCATACTGAGAAAGCAGGACGGTCAGCGAGTTCTCTTAAGTGCCTATACACAAATGCAAGAAGCCTGGGAAACAAGCAGGGAGAACTGGAAGTCCTGGCACAGTCAAGGAATTATGATATGATTGGAACAACAGAGACTTGGTGGGGTAACTCACATGACTGGAGTACGGTGATGGATGGATATAAACTGTTCAGGAAAGACAGGCAGGGCCAGAAAAGGTGGAGGAGTTGCATTGTATGTAAGAGAGCAGTATGACTGCTCAGAGCTCCAGTATGAAACTGCAGAAAAGCCTGAGCGTCTCTGGAGTAAGTTTAGAAGTGTGAGGTGGTGTTGTGGTGGGAGTCTGCTATAGACACCAGACCAGAGGGATGAGGAGGACAAGGGTTTCTTCTGGCAACTAACAGAAGTTACTAGATCTGAGGCCCTGGTTCTCATGGGGGACTTCAGTCACTCCAGTATCTGCTGGGAGAGCAATACCGTGGTGCATAGACAATCCAGGAAGTTTTTGGCAAATGTAGGGGACAATTTCCTGGAGCAAGTGCTGGAGGAACCAACTAGAGGCAGAGCTCTCCTTGACCTGCTGCTCACAAACAGGGAAGAATTAGTAGAGGAAGCAAAAGTGGATGGGAGCCTTGGAGGCAATGACCATGAGATGGTCAAGTTCAGAATCCTGACAAAAGGAAGAAAGGAGAGCAGCAGAATATGGACCCTGCACTTCAGAAAAGTAGACTTTGACTCCCTCAGGAAACTGATGGGCAGGATCCCCTGGGAGAATAACATGAGGGGAAAAGGAGTCCAGGAGAGCTGACAGTATTTTAAAGAATTCTTATTGAGGTTGCAGGAACAAACCATCCTGATGTGTAGAAACAGGAGCAGTTCCAGGCCCCAGCATGCCAAACGCATACGTGGGGAGGCATGCCCAGGGGGGCAGTGTGCCGGTCGCGCGTGGAAGGGCAGGCAGGCAGCCTTCGGCGGTGCGCTGCAGAGGGCTGCTTGTCCCGCGGGACCGGAGACCGGCAGAGCCTCCCGCAGCATGACGCCGTGCTTGGGGCGAAAATGTCTAGAGCCACCCTCGTGTAGAAAGAATAGTAAATATGGCAGGCAACCAGCTTGGCTACAGTAAATCCTTGCTGATCTTAAACACAAAAAAAGAGCTTACAAGAAGTGGAAGTTGGACAAATGACCAGGGAGGATATAAAAATATTACTCAGGCATGCAGGAGGGAAATCAGGAAGGCCAAATCACACTGCAGCTGCAGCTAGCAAGGGATGTTAAGAGTAACAAGAAGGTTTCTACAGGTATGTTAGAACAAGAAGAAGGTCAGGGAAGTGTAAGCCCCTTACTGAATGGGGGGCAACCTAGTGACAGAGATGTGGAAAAAGCTAATGTATCATGCTTTTTTTGCCCTGTCTTCATACGAGGTCAGCTCCCAGACTGCTGCACGGGCAGCACAGTATGGGAGGAGGTGACCACTCTGTGGAGAAAGAAGCGATTCAGGACTATTTAAAAGCTGGAGGAGCACAAGTCCATGGAGCCAGATACACTGCATCTGAGGTGTGATAAAGGTGTTGGCTGATGTGATTGCAGAGCCATTGGCCATTATCTTTGAAAACTCATAGCGATCAAGGAGTCCTGGATGGTGGAAAAGGCTAATGTAGTGCCATCTTTAAAAAGGGAAGAAGGAGATCCGGGAACTACAGACCAGTCAGCTCACTCTACCCTGGAAAAATCATGGAGCAGGTCCCAAAGGAATCAATTCTGAAGCACTTAGAAGAGAGGAAGTGATCAGGAAAGTCAGCATGGATTCACCAAGGCATTGCCCTTGAGGAGATAACTGGTCTGTGGATGAGGGAAAGCAGTGGATGTCTTATTCCTTGACTTTAGCAAAGCTTTGATACAGTCCTCCCACAGTATTCTTGCCGGCAAGTTAAAGAAGTATGGGCTGGATGAATGATGACTGTAAGGTGGATAGAAATGCTAGATATGGGCTCAAGGGATGATCAATGGCTCCATGTCTAGTTCACAGCTAGTATCAAGCGGAGTGCACCAAGGGTCGTCCTGGGGCTGGTTTTGTTCAGTATCTCTCATTAATGATCTAGAGGATGCGTGACTGCACCCTCCGCAAGTTTGCTGATAACCTAAACTGGAGGAGTGTAGATATGCTGCGAGGGTAGGGATAGGATGCAGAGGGCTAGACAAATTAGAGGATTGCGCCAAAGAAACTTGATGAGGTCAACAAGGACAAGTGCAGAGTCCTGCATTTAGGATGGAAGAATCCCATGCACTGCTACAGACTAGGGACCGAATGGCTAGGCAGCAGTTCTGCAGAAAAGGACCTAGGGGTTACAGTGGACAAGAAGCTGGATATGAGTCAACATTGCCTTGTTGCCAAGAAGGCTAACGACATTTTGGGCTGTATAAGTAGGAGCATTGCCAGAGATCGAGGGATGTGATCATTCCCTCTATTCGACATTGGTGAGGCCTCATCTGGAGTATGTGTCCAGTTTTGGGCCCCACACTACAAGAAGGATGTGGAAAGAGTCCAGCGGAGGGCAACAAAAATGATTAGAGGGCTGGAGCACATGACTTATGAGGAGAGGCTGAGGGAACTGGGATTTTAGTCTGCAGAAGAGAAGAATGAGGGGGATTTGAAGCTGCTTTCAGTTACCTGAAAGGGTTCCAAAGAGGATGGATCTAGCTGTTCTAGTGGTACCAGATGACAGAACAAGGAGTAATGTCTCAGGTTGCATGGGGGAGGTTTGGTGGATATTAGGAAAAACACTTCACGTAGGAGGTGGTGAAGCAGTGGAATGGGTTACCTAGGAAGGTGGTGGAATCTCCTTCCTTAGAGGTTTTTAAGGTCAGGCTTGACAAAGCCCTGTCTGGGATGATTTAGTTGGGGATTGGTCCTGCTTTGAGCAGGGGGTTGGACTAGATGCACTCCTGAGGTCCCTTCCAACCCTATGATTCTTTGATACTCTCCACCCATCAGACAGGCAGGCTAATGGCTGTTTATTGCATGCAATGTCCCTGCAGGAGAAACTCCAGGGAGCCCTGGACCCTCTGAGGAGGGAGCTGGAGGAAGCCCTGGTGCTGACGTATAAAGAGAAGGAGAAAACCACGGAGTGGCAGGTGAGTGTCCGAGTGACTCTCTCCCTGAGCCCTTCCCCCTGCAATGCTCCCAGGGATGAAGGAGCTGTGAAGCTCCAGGACAAGGGTATGAACCTGGTCTGGTTTTTTGCCCTGTGACACAGGCTTGGTGCCAGCAGGATCAGGCTGTGTCTCTGATGGGGGTCTCAGCACAGCAGCTCCTGTATGTGGCAGAGGAGGGGCAGTTCCTGGCCCTAGTGAGGTGGTGCAAACTCACCCCAGTGCTGTCTGATAGCGGTAAATTCTCAATAGTGGGTGCAATGTTTTCACTATCACATGGACTCTGTTTCCCTCCTGCAGGTGGGGGTGGTGTAGAGGCTGCTGCAGCCAGCGGGATTCAGGGGACTCCATGAAATACCTCCACAGTGTGTCTGCAGCCTGGAGGACACAGGGATTGTTCCTTCTCCATCCTCCCCCACCTCCTCCCCCACAGTCCCTGCAGTGCATCTGCCCAGTGCCTGGGCCAGACACTAGAGATGGGGGGAGGATTTACCCCATGGGTGAGGTTCAAAATCACTCAGCAGGCTGGGCTGGGGCTGGGCTGGGAGCTGAGCTCTTCTGAACACCAGACCCAGTTGGGAGTGCTGAGCTCTTTGCAAAGTCTGCCCCAAGGGTGCATCTAAATGGCACCAACAGGTAGCTGTGGGCTAGCAGCCCGAGTCATTGCCTGATGGGCTTGTACAGCCCCTGCTGCTGTGGCTTCACCGCTACCAGCACCCGAACAAGCTGGAATGTGTCTTCACCTGCTGCCCTCACTCCTCCATTGCAGCGTGGACACCGCCTGAGTCAGCAGAGCCAGGGGCAGGTCAGTGTAAAGCCAGGCAGAGCTTGGCCACTTCACAGCCTCTGCTGCCATCATGTGGCCACCTCATCCCAGTCACCTGCTACTGTTACTGTGATTTTACCTGTGCTTGTCTGTAGCCAGGTGATGAACCCATAGGACACAATGTCTGTGCCAGTTCACTTGCCTTTCACAGTGAAATCCCCACAGAGACCGTGGGGTGTGTGAGGAAGACACTGGCTGGTCACTGGACACACGGGCATGGTGTGCTCCGGCAGGCTGGGTGAGGCCAAAGCCAGCTCTGACAATACCCTGGATTCCCAACACCCATGTGTGTCCCACTCCCTTGTGTCCATCCCATGCCACCTGCAAGAACATACTGCGGCTTTACAAAGCACCCTAGACAGCCCTGCTACCAAACTGACCTTATTAATTCTGAACTAAAACAAACCCTTTGTGGTACGTTTCTCAGAGAAGTAAATATCCTTACAAACCTGATAGTGATTTAACATTCCCTGCTTCATGGACAGAGGCCCAGTCTGTGTAACTCAACATCTGGCTCATGTTTTCTCTGTGCCTTTCCTATTCTTCTATTTCAAGGGGAAAGTGAAGACTAGGAGAGAGATGATTGCAGGTGAATTTAACAAACTGCACACACTGCTGATCATCGACGGAAGGAGACCAAAGCCCTGAGGTAAGTGGGGAAGTGGGATACCAGGAGGAAGCCAGAGGAGGAGAGGCAAGAGGGGAGACTCCTGCTCTACTGAGAAAGCAGATCAGTCGCGAGTTCTTTAAGTGCCTATACACAAATGCAAGAACCTGGGAACAAGCAGGAGAACTGGAGTCCTGGCACAGTCAAGGAATTATGATTGATTGGAATAACAGAGACTTGGTGGGAACTCACATGACTGGAGTAGTGATGGATGGATATAAACTGTTCGAGGACAGGCAGGGCCAGAAAAGGTGGGGAGTTGCCTTGTATGTAAGAGAGCAGTATGACTGCTCAGAGCTCCAGTATGAAACTGCAGAAAAACCTGAGGTCTCTGGAGTAAGTTAGAAGTGTGAGGTGGTTTGTGTGGAGTCTGCTATAGACACCAGACCAGAGGATGAGGGACAAGGTTCTTCTGGCAACTAACAAAAGTTACTATAGGCCCTTGTCTCATGGGGACTTCAGTCCTCCAGTATTGCTGGGAGAGCAATACAGTGGTGCATAGACAATCCAGGAAGTTTTTGGCAAATGTAGGGACATTTCTGGAGCAAGTGCTGGAAACCAACTAGAGGCAGACGCTCTCCTTGACCTGCTGCTCACAAACAGGAGAATTAGTAGAGGAAGCAAAAGTGGATGGGAACCTGGGAGCAGTGCCATGAGATGGTCAAGTCAGGATCCTGACAAAGGAAGAAGGAGAGCAGCAGATAATGGCCCTGCACTTCAAAAAGTAGACTTTGTCTCCTCAGGAAACTGATGGCAGGAATCCCCTGGGAGAATAACATGAGGGGAAAAGATCCAGGAGAGCTGACAGTATTTAAAGAATCTTATTGAGGTGCAGGAACAAACCATTCTGATGTGTAGAACAGGAGCGGTCCAGGCCCCAGCACGCCAACGCATCGTGGGGGCATGCCCGGGGGCGCGTGTGCCGGCCGCCGGTGGAGCGGCAGGCAGGCAGCCTTGCGGGCCTGCAGAGGGTCGTGTTCCCGCGGACCGGAGACCGGCAGAGCTCCCGCAGCATGACGCCGTGCTTGGGGCATCGAAATGTCTAGAGCCCCCTGTGTAGAAAGAATAGTAAATATGGCAGGCAACCAGCTTGGCTTACAGTGAATCCTTGCTGATCTTAAACACAAAAAAGAGCTTACAAGAAGTGGAAGTTTGGACAAATGACCAGGGAGAGTATAAAATATACTCAGGCATGCAGGAGGAAATCGGAAGGCAAATCACACTTGCAAGTGCAGCTAGCAAGATGTTAAGAGTAACAGAGAGGTTTCTACAGGTATGTTAGCAACAAGAAGAAGGTCGGGAAAAGTGTAAGCCCCTTACTGAATGGGGAGGCAACCTATGACAGATGTGGAAAAAGCTAATGTATTCAATGCTTTTTTTGCCCTGTCTTCATGAACGAGGTCAGCTCCCAGACGCTGCACGGCAGCACAGTATGGGAGGAGGTGACCACCCTCTGTGGAGAAAGAAGCGATTCAGGACTATTTAAAAAGCTGTGGGAGCACAAGTCCATGGAGCCAGATACACTGCATCTGAGGGTGATAAAGGTGTTGGCTGATGTGATTGCAGAGCCATTGGCCATTATCTTTGAAAACTCTAGCGATCAAGGAGTCCTGGATGGCTGGAAAAAGGCTATGTTAGTGCCCATCTTTAAAAAAGGGAAGAAGAGACTGGGGAACTACCGGCCAGTCCCTCACCTCTATCCCTGGAAAAATCATGGACAGGTCCTCAAGGAATCAATTCTGAAGCACTTAGAGAGAGGAAAGTGATCAGGAACAGTCAGCATGGATTCACAAGGCATTGCCTTCTATGAGGAGATAACTGGCTCTGTGGATGAGGGAAAGCAGTGGATGTCTTATTCCTTGACTTTAGCAAAGCTTTTGATACAGTCTCCCACAGTTTCTTGCCGCAAGTTTAAGAAGTATGGGCTGGATGAATGGACTGTAAGGTGGATAGAAGCTGGCTAGATCATCGGCTCAAGGGTATGATCAATGGCTCCATGTCTAGTTCACAGCGTATCAAGCGGAGTGCACCAAGGGTCGTCCTGGGGCTGGTTTGTTCAGTATCTTCATTAATGATCTAGAGGATGGCTGGACTGCACCCTCGCAAGTTTGCGACACTAAACTGGAGGAATGGAGATATGCTGAGAGGGTAGGGATAGATGCAGAGGGCTAGACAAATTAGAGGATTGCGCCAAAAGAAACTTGATGAGGTTCAACAAGACAAGTGCAGAGTCCTGCATTTAGGATGGAAGATTCATGCACTGCTACAGACTAGGGACCGAATGGCTAGGCAGCAGTTCTGCAGAAAAAGGACCTAGGGGTTACAGTGGACAGAAGCTGGATATGAGTCAACATGTGCCCTGTTGCCAAGAAGGCTACGACATTTTGGGCTTATAAGTAGGAGCACTTGCCAGCAGTCGAGGGATGTGATCATTCCCCTCTATTCGACATTGGTGAGGCCTCTTTGGAGTACTGTGTCCATTTGGGCCCCACACTACAAGAGGATGTGGAAAGATCCAGCGGAGGGCAACAAAAATGATTAGAGGGCTGGAGCACATGACTTATGAGGAGAAGGCTGAGGGAACTGGGATTGTTTAATCTGCAGAAGAGAAGAATGAGGGGGATTTGATCTGCTTTCAGTTACCTGAAGGGGTTCCAAGAGGATGGATCTAGATGTTCTCAGTGGTACCAGATGACGAACAAGGAGTAATGTCTCAGTTGCACGGGGGAGGTAGGTTGATATTAGGAAAAAAATTCACTAGGAGGTGGTGAAGCAGTGGAATGGGTACCTAGGAAGGTGTGGAATCTCCTTCCTTAGAGGTTTTTAAGGTCAGGCTTGACAAAGCCCTGTCTGGTGATTTAGTTGGGGATTGGTCCTGCTTGAGCAGGGGTTGGACTAGATGACCTCCTGAGTCCCTTCCAACCCTATGATACTCTCTCACCCATCAGACAGGCAGACTAATGGCTTTATTGCACGCAATGTCCCTGCAGGAGAAACTCCAGGAGCCCTGGGCCCTCTGAGGAAGAGCTGGGGAAGCCCTGGTGCTGGTCTAAGAGAAGGAGAAAACCACGAGTGGCAGTGAGTGTCCGGTGCTCTCTCCCTGAGCCTTCCCCTGCAACGCTCCCAGGATGAAGAGCTGTGAAAGCTCAGGAAGGTATGAACCTGGTCTGGTTTTTTGCCCTGTGACACAGGCTTGGTGCCAGCAGGATCAGGCTGTGTCTCTGGTGGGGGTCTCAGCACAGCAGCTCCTGTAGTGGCAGAGGGGGGCAGTCCTGCCTAGTGAGGTGGTGCAAAACTCACCCCACATGCTCTCCGATGCTGAGGAGCGAGCTCTTTCTGAGACACCAAAGCCCCAGCTGTGATGGGCGAGCTACCTTCAGCGCGGGCCATGGGGTTGCTTGGTTTTGGCGGACCCGGAGCGTGGCTGGCAAGCATGCCTAGGGCTGACAGCCTTGTGAGCTCACGTACACCCGCGCGATGTTCACCGCTGCTCCTTCCGAGTGGACCCTGGTAGAGACCAGGCATCGGTAAGCAGAAGCTGCCCACACTCTGCGGACAGGGCACGGCTTCAGCTACGCTGCTACGTTATCTGGATTTGCGTGCTTGTCTGTGCAGGCGAAGACCATGGGACATGTCTGTGCAGTACGCTCAGGGCGTGAATCCTGAGGTGGACCTGGGTGGGGTGGGAAGAGTCTCCTCTGCTTGGTCCTCGGCGCATGAGCAATGCGTTCAGGAGCTGGGCGTGAGGCCAAGCAGCTCTGACATACCTGGTTCCCAACACCCATGTGTGCCCACTCCCTTGTGGTCCATCCATGCCACCTGGCAAGAACATACGCGGCTTTACAAGCACTCTAGACAACCTGCTACCAAACTGGCCTTATTAATTGAACTAAAAACCTTTGTGGTTGTCTCAAAGAAGTAAATATCCTTATAAAACTTGTATGGTTTACTTTCCTTGCTTATGGACAGAGGCCAGTCTGGTAATCAACATCTGGCTCATGTTTTCTCTGTGCCTTTCCTATTCTTCTTTCAAGGAGAAAGTGAAGACTAGAGAGATATGATTGCAGGTGAATTTAACCAATTGCACACACTGCTGAGAGAGAGGAGCAGCTGCTTCTGCAGAGCCTGGAGAGGAGAGAGGAGACTCTGCAGAGACTACAGGAAAATGTTAACCAAACTCTCCCAGCAAGCTCCTCTCTGCAGCAGCTGATCACAGAGTCGAGGTAGAAGGTGTCACATGTCAGAACCAGTTGTGGAGCTCTAAAGGTTGAGACGGCTCAATTATCTTCATCTCTCTGAACCAGTTGTGGAGCTGCTAAAGGTGAGACGGCATCAAAATTCTCCACCCATCCAGAATTAGAACTCAGATCCCTGGGTCTGAATTCCAACAATTAGAGTAAATGTGTTCTGCGGTTTACTGACAAACAGAACATCCGGTTAAGGGCTCCATCAGTTCCAAAATATCCCAGTTCATGTTAGAGGGTAATTCTCCTCATGGAGCCCCAGTGAGGCCATGGGAGATTAAATGGATAATACAAAATGATGCTGAACCCATCCCTGCTCTGACTCCAGAACATTGGACCCAAGACAGGCGATAAACACAGATCCTGATGGGTTGGGTCCCTAGAAGGGAGAATCCTTTAGCTAAATTCCTGTCTCACCTACATAAATGAAACAAGTGTTAATGCACAATAGTGTATGAGATTTTACCACAAAACTGTGAAGCCTGGGAGGGTTGATCTATTTTTTAGATGAAAGTTTGATGCTCAGAGTGAAACTCACACAGTTTTATGCACATTGTGTTAATACAGAACATTGATTCTCTTCTTCCTTTCAGGATGTGAAAAGCACATTGAGCAGGTGTGTTTCCTATTGGCATTACTTGGATATTCTTGGTGGTGGTTATGGGATGCTGTGTGTACAGAGCAGCTGAGTGATGATGGGACGTTTTCTTCATAGGAGTGAGAATGTGAAACTCCAGGAAGCAGAAGCTGTTTCTACTGACCTGAAGAACGTGTATAAAATTTCCCTTGACATGAGGGAAGCGCTGAAGAGATTGGGAGGTGAGTGGATTCTACTGGGACATTCAGCTGTGTTGTGCCTGGGGCTCTGGACAGAGCCTGGGACCCCAGGACACACATGCACCCAGTTGACAGGCTTGGAGCTGTGATAGCTGGAGGCTGATGAGCTGAGTGCTAGGCAGTTTGCCTACTACTTACAGCCACCTGCTGGTACTTGCCCAGGTGTCTGACCAGGCCCCGTCACTCTGACATCCTGACCCCTCCATGGCTGAGTTACTGGGTGTCCCTGAGCCAGGTGCTGTGACGTCTGGACTGGGCCCATTGTACTGGGAGCTGCACAGATGGGTAATGGATGATGTGTCTGTGCCTCTCTCCTGGGACATGTGAGGGCTGCGTTGTGTGGGCACCGCTCAGCACTGCCCCAACCCCTATTAGCCAAGGCTGGCCCAGCTTTCTGAGCTGCAGGAGGGGCCAGTCTAGCTGCTGTGGTCTGACCTGGGCTGTTTGTTACTGGGTAACAAGTTGAATCCTCCGGGCCCCTCATCTGCTCTGAGCACAGCCCAGTGTGAGGTTGGGTCAGAGGTTTGCTGCTCAGCGAATGAGATTCACTGACAAGAGTGTGACCCTGTCACAACAGCTGAGCGTGAGCTGCCCCCGTCAAAACCCCTCCCACAGCCCCAGCGTGGAGTCTGGGGGCAAAGGCAGAAACCTGACAGCGAGGAGGGACAGAGAAGAAGCTAAGGCAGAGGAGATGGGGATTGGGAAGGTTCAGTGAGCTCGGTCTGTGATTGTTGAACTGGATCATTCCTCCTACCACCCACCCCCGCTGCTCTCTTCCCACCCACCCCCAACAGGGGCAGTGGAAGGGGCCAAGCTGGGTGTGTCTGTCTCAGCTGATGGAGGCTGCACAGTTGGTGCCAGCTGCAGGGCCAGGGTCTCAGGGCTCCGGGGAGCAGGAACTCCAGGCTGTGGGGGAAGCACCTTCCTCTCTGTGACGAGCTGGAGCCAGCACATCCCTGCTCCTCTCCCCGTTCACTGCTCCCAGCCCAGCACAGTCTGTGCCCACTGGGCCCTGAACACGGCTGGGCTCTGGGCTATTCCACACCCCTGGCCCCTGAGCCTGTTGGGATCCTGAGCCAGTCAGCTCAGTGCCTCGTTCTACGGGATCACCAGCCCCTGGGGAGCCTCCTGTCAGCCCCCCAGAAGCCCCTTCCTGGGCAGGGTCCCAGGCCCTGAGTCACTCGCTGGCTGCTCCAGGCTGGCCAGGCCCAGGGTCTCCAGCAGGGCTGTTGGTGCTGGCACCGCGCTCATGCCAGAGTCCCACGCCTGACCCAGCCGGCCTGGTTGTCCCAGTGCTGACCCCTCCCCTGCGGTGGGACGCTGCTGTTCTCAATGGCTTGAGTCCCCTCTCTCTTTGCCGCTGCCTCTGCTGCTGCGCTCTCGCAGGCTCAGCCCGTGCCAGGGCCAATGCGCGCCTACTGGGGCTGCTCCTTCCCTGACACCTGGGTTCTCTGTGTCTGGGGCAAATGGGGGTGAGTGGGCCAGGGACCTCAAGACATAACGCCCTGAGTCCGCACCCAGAAGGGCAGAGACCAGCCAGGGCAGGGCAGCAAAGTGCCACCATGCTGGGATTAAACCCTTTCCTTCCCCACACCCCAGCAGCCTTGGCCTGTAAAGTGCCCAGTCTACTGCCTGCGTTCTGACCCAGGGACCCGGTCCGGCAGCCCAGGGGAGTCTCTGGGTAATATTGTGGTGCAGAGTAACCAGGCCGATCTCTGAGCCCCAGGTCCCCGTGTTGCAATGGGGAAGCCATGCACTGTCATGCAGCATTGGGCTGTGGCGGAGTTTTGAAACTCCAGCCTCAGCCATTTCAGGGTATCTGGCAAGCATCTTGCCTCAGTTTATCCTCTTCAGCACTCTTAAATTAACCTCACAGTCTAAAGATCTGAGAGAAAAGTCCCCTCCTGGGTCCTCGAGTGCAAGTAAACCCCAAATAAATCTTTTCCTCACTCTGCTCCAGCCTCCAGCCTCTCACTCCGCTCCTCACTGTCTCAAGTCAGGAGCCCTCAGTCCTTCCCAGAGCTGGGCTTGGATTAGTGTCCATGGTGGAATTAGATGACTCCAGCCCTCCCTCCTGGAGCTGGGTCATTTCAGACCGTGCCTCTATTCTCTGTATCCACTTTCTCCAGCCAGGGGCAGCTCTCCAGGGTTCTGTCCTGCCCCAGCTGCTGCTGTCATTGTCATCTCTGGCAGCTCCTCCTCCTTAGGGAAGCTCCTCTGCCTAGGACAGTGGTCCCCAAACTTTTTTGATCAAGCCCTCCCTTACCTGGTTTGCACCCCCACCCTGGGAGCTGCTGTCAAGAGCTGGGCCAGGAATGGGGCTCCAGTTGGGGCCAGAAGCTGGGGTCCATGGCTGGGAGTGGACCCGCAGTTGGGGCCGAGAACTGGGGGTTTGACGGGGGGCGGAACCATGTTTGGGTCTGGGGCTGCAGCTGGGTTCTCAGCCTGGAGCAGGGCTGGGAGTGGGTGGCTGAATTCGGGGCTGGAGATGCAGCTGGGGCTGAGGGTGGGGCCGGAGTGGAGCTGGGGACAGAACAGGGCTGGGTAACAATCCCATCCCGCCACCATGGGGGCTGGTCCAGGCCCTGTCAGGTCCCCCAAACGTTCCTCCACACCCTCTAGGGGGGCACGACCCACAGTTTGGGGAGCACTGCTCTAGGAGCCCCTTCCAGGCCCCTTGCTCTGCTGAGCTCTCCTGGGATCTCCTCTCCTCAGCAGCTTCCTGTCCCTAGGATCTCTTCATCTGAGCCCTGGTTACCCTTTCGCATGCCAACTAGCCCCCTAGGGATTTAATGACTTCCAGGTTGGTCTGGGGTTTCTCATTCTCCCTTACAGGAGCCTGTCACAGTTAGTCTGGTCCCTGACTCCCCTAAAAGGGACAGCCCTCTTGATACCTTTCCCCCCACCCCCAGAGCCAACCTGTATTCAAAGGGAGGCTTGACCATGGCTGACACTTGGTTATGTTCTGCTAGAAAATTTTCCAACTCTAGGGAAGTAAATTTGGTGGCCACTTCCAGGAGCTTCACTGACCTAGGGCAGGCAGGGAGCCTGCCTTAGCCCTGGGCCCACTGCGCCACTGACCAGACTTTTAATGTCCCAGTCGATGGTGCCATCTGGAGCCGGCAGGGTCCCTTTTCGACCAGGCGTTCCAGTAAAAAAACAGGTGCCTGGCAACCCTAGGGATCTATCCAGCCTGTTCTTACAAACCTCCAGTGACAGGGATCCCACAACCTCCCCTGGAGCCTGGTGCAGAGCTTCACTGCCTTGAGAATTAGAAAGTGTTTCCTCATCTCCAGCCTCAACCTCCCTTGCTTCAGATTGTGCCTGTTGCTCCTTGGACAGGCCCTTGCCCTGTCCGCTGGGGCACTGGCTGTGTCACCAAGCCTGAGCATGGCTGTTATTGCATTGAATGGCTGGCTGCACTGGTCTGGCTCAGAGGGGCAGAGAGGGCAGCTGGGGCTTTTCACTCCCCAGTCACCAATCTCAACCTAGGCTCAGAGTCCAGTCCCCAGTGGACAGGAGCTCACATCGTAACTCATCTTAACGGCAGCCTCACCGGCCATCTCCGAAGGGAGGCCAAGGCCTGAACGGGCCGCAGACAATTCCTCCCCAGGGAGAGGGTCCGTCAGATGTCAGGGCTGAGCCATGTTGGCAGGACAGTGGGGGGCTGACACGACCTCTGTCTCCTTATACCCTCAATGCACAGAGCTCCAGCAGCCAGGGTGTAAAACCCAATTCGTATCCCCAGCACCGAACTCACTGACACTTCCCCAAGGGTCCGCTCCGACTGGGGTTGGGGGGGAGTAAGGGGCACTGGAAGAGGAGGGCCTGGAGGCCAAGGCCCCATCACCTTTACCAATGGGAGAGCTATTCCCTCCCACTTTTTATCAGCTGTAAGGGTGAGCGACGATGGGGGAGGGGGCCGAGAGGAGTGTCCAGGGGGTCAGGGTGTTGGGGAAGAGGTGATGAGTCAGGGGCTCAGGAAGAAGGGACAGCGTGAGAGCGAGGGTTGAGGGGTGTGGGGACAGGAGTTCAGGGAGAAGAGGTGGCACGAGTGGGTGACCCTTCTACTTTTAGGGAGCTTCCATCACTCCTGGGGAGAGCACCATCCTGGATCCTGATCCACGGGCACATCTGTGTATTTACCGAGTGTACAGAGCTCTCTGTGTGGAGACACTTTCACACTCACCCAGGAACCTGTGCTGGGAGGCCCCACTGGCCAGGAGGCTGAGGGGGTCTCACTCTCCTGCCCTGGGGGTGAAGAGAGGGTCCCTGAGGCTGCTGTTCCCCATCCCAGGAAGGGGGTGAAGAGGATGTGGACACAGACAATGTCCCCTCTTGCACTGTGACTGGCAGACCTGGCTCCACCCTGGGCTTCGGAGGCTGAGCTCCAGCCGGAACATGAAAATCTTTGCAGCTATTTTTAATTCCAAAGAGGGAGCCCCATAACCCTGAATCTGTCCACCCTGTTCCAAGACTCGCTGCTGCAGGCTGTGTAGAAGGACCCAAAGTATCTCCAGAGTCTGAGTGTGAAAGTTCCCAGCGTGTCTGACTCAGGGCTGGTTAATGAGAGCGGGGGTGGGGAGGGGGTTGCTGGCACAGTCGTTAGATGGAGACACCTGAGCTTCTGGGGCTCTGAGATGGTCTCTGTGACCATTATCCGTTCTGAGAGATGCCCAGGTGCAGCTGCAGAGGGTCTGTGCCGCTAGCAGCGTCCATGGGACAAATGGCTCTGGGCAGAGAGTTCAGGCTGGAGCCAAGTCTCCATTTTCAGCCTGATTTGTGTGGGTGAGCTCAGGGGCCCAGGGGGCATTTGTCTGCAAAGGGCAAATTAAACAGCAGCTCTGGGATGTTTCATAGCTGATGTCCTGAGCCTGGCCTGCCTGTAACTGCATTTCTGGGGATGTTGACAGTCTCTCATTGCAAGTCACTGGGACTGCAGCTCCTAAGTTGCTCCGACAGGTTTGCAGTGGAGCTGGGTGAAATGTTTTGGACAAATAGTTTATTTGCTGCAAAATTATATTTCGGGTCAACGGAAACTATTCGTCACTCCATGTCGGGTTTGCTGACTAGTTTCAATTAAGAGAAAAAGATGCTGCCGCTTCCCTTCTAGTCTTTAACCCAGTGGCTGGGCCCTCAGCTGGGATCCCCAGGTACAATCCCCCCCTGTGATGCCATGAGAGCTTGAACTGCTGGGCTCCAGGTGTCTGATGACGTCCGCCTGTGTCTAAACGCTGCCATGGGCAGTGGGCCAGAGCGTGGGAGTGAGAACGACTCTGCAGCCCAGTGGATCAGGCCCCCACCTGGGATCCCAGAGTCCAGCTCCCCTACTCCAGTGACCCTGTAATTATTGATCCATAACCCCAGTGAGGGGAGGGGTTACGGCCCCTGGCACAGCAGTGTCTCAGGCCATGTCTGCCGGGGTTTCCTTGAACTGATGTAGCTGCGCCGGTGCAAACCCTTAGTGCAGACGTGCTGTGCAGGTGTGAACTGGGACTGGTCCCCAGTGAAGCTTCTCCCAGATGGAGGGTGCAGTAAGTGGAGAAATGCCCCCTCCCCTCTCCACTACCCTGGCCTCATTGGCAACAGCCCATTAGTACGCATTTATACCCCCTCCCAGAATCTTCCACTGTAATGCCCCCCAAGTGAGCCCAATCCAGACAACTGCCCCCGTGGGGGTGAGGCTGGGCCGGGAGAGGGGAGGGGCTGGCTGTGGGGTTTTCCGGGCTGGAAAGTGGTGCCTGTGAGGCCTGCCAGCATGGAGTGTCCCAACTGCTCCCCCTGGGGTAGAGCTGCACCCCCAGCGTGTGTGGGGACAGCGCTGACCTGCTCTGAGTGAGAAACCAACCACACATGGTCCGACAGCAACAGAGATTTCTTGGGGACTGTCTCTCTCTCCCCCCTCTCTGGCTCCTGCCCCTCCCTTACCCTTCCCTGACCCCTGTGAGGGACCCTGGACCCTGTGTCTATTCTGACCCCTCACCAACATCCCTCCCTCTCTTCTCACTCCCTTTCTGCTCCCCTGGGCCCCTGCCCCTCTACTCCAACTTTGCCTCCCTGGCACAGGTGCCCCTGCCTTCCACCATCTCTGCCCACTGAACAGCCCATCCCTCTCCCCCTGCCACCCTGCACCACCCCTCTGCCCCAAACATCTTCTGCCACCCTGAGCCCTCCTCACTTCACACCCCGCATAGGTCCTGGCATCCACCCCTCCTCCGTCCATTCCCACCCTCCCCTCCCTCTCCGTCCTGCTTTCAACCCTTCTACTCCCCTCAGCCCTCAGAACCTCCCCTCTCCCACCTCTTCTGACCCCTGGCACACCACCCCTTCCTCGTCCCCCTGTGCCCACCCTACCTCTACCCCATCTGACCCCTGGCACTGCTCTCTTCCCATTCCCCTCCTCTCTAACATCTCTTCTACCCACACTGCCTGCCTATCAAACCCTCTCGGCCCCCTGGTGCTCCTCCCATTGCCTCCCATCTGCCTCTGATCCCCCTCCCTTTGCCCTCCTGTCTGCCCTTCGTCACCCTGTCAGATCCCCTCCGGCCACCTGCCCTTGACCCCTTAGCCCCCACACCTTTCTGCTGCCTGCCCTTCCCGTCCCTCCTGCCCCCACACAGCTGACCTTCCTTCTGTCCCTTCCTTCCTGTGTCCAGCCCTCACCACCCTGCCCACTGACCCTGCTCTCGCCTCTCGCACCCTTGCCACCATCACCATATTCTCTTAATTTATCTCACCGCCTGCCCCTCCTCCTCTGTCCGTGATGACACCGCACCTGCACCTCATCCCCTTGCATCCTCCTATGGCAGTCCAGCTCTACCTGGACTCCTCCCTGGTGCCTGCTCTGTATCTTGTCTCCTCTGCAGCTGCCCTGTGGCAAGCCCCCACGCCTGGTCTCATAGCCCTTCCCCTCACCTAGCACATGCCCGCTCCCTCCCCTCCCCCTCCTAAACCTCTGGCCCACCACTCCCTTCATCCTCCTCGGCCCCTGGTGCCCACATCTCCCTGCACACGCCTCTGCCCCTCCGTAGGCCTGCCCTTCCCAAACCCTTCTCTGCCCCCTCTGCTCACACCTGTCCTCCCCCCCAATTCTGCCCTTTGGCACCAATGCCTGTTCATTCGCTCCCCATGCTTCCACTCCCACTCTCATCATCTCACCCCCTGCAGCCAACCCGCCACTCTCATTTTCCCCTGCCCCATTAGAGCTCCCAGCCATTCCCTCACCCCCTCTGGCCCCCTTGGTGCCTGCCCTCCTGTGCTTCGCTGTGCCCCTGGGGTACATCCCCTTCTTCTGTCCTGGTGCCACCCCCCTCCCCCGCAGCCCCTGGATCCTGCCCTCCCTTCACACTCCCTACGCCCCTTGGTGCCTGCCTTCCCTTGTCCCCGAGCCAGCCTGCGTCTGTCCAACTTCTTTCTCCCATGGAGTCCACGCTCCCTCGCACCCCCTGCAGCTCCTGGAATCTGCCCTTCCCTTCACACTCCCGGTCCTCCTGTGCCCATCCTTCCCGTTAATCACCCATAGCCTTGTGCCTGCCACATCCCCGTGAGTCCTCCCTCCCCCCTGCTTCTCCTGTCAAACCGTCCCGCTCCCCTTTCTCTCCCAGCAATCATCTGTCCCTCCCTCCCTGCTCCCTGACACTTCCCACCCTCCCCCACTTCTCTACCCTTCCCCTCATTGTCTCCGCACAGCAGAAGGGCCCTGACTCCCTCATGCAACAATACCCCCAGCCCCCCGTATTAATGGGGACGCAGGCTTTAAGTTTCCATTTGATGCCCAGTGACCAGCCCTGCCCCCGGCCCCCTGACATCTGTGACTTCTCTCCCAGTGGACGTGACTCTGGAATCCAGACACGTCATCGCAACTCTCTCCTGTCTCAGGATCTGAAACAGTTGAGACACGGAGCAAAAATCGCCAGGATCTGCCCAATACCCTGAGAGATTTGATCCTTGTCCCTGTGTCCTGGCGTCTGAGGGGTTTGCGGGCGGGAGGCTGTTACTGGGAGGTGGAGGTGGGAGACAAGCCATGATCTGGGGCCTGGTGGTTGAGGAATCTGTGAGCAGGAGGTGGATCACACCTCCATGGGAATGATTACTGGGTCATGTGTGGCTGTGCAGGATGACGGATACGAGGCCTCACGTTCCCACCCGACCCCCTCCCGTGGAGTCACCGCCAGCAGCGGGTGGATTTTCTGAAAAGACTGAGGGGGCAGTAGGTACTCGTTTTCTCAATGTTGCACTGACAGGTTCCCCATCTTTCCTTTCACCTGCGCACTCTCGGGAAGCTCCCCCTTCATTCTCATCCTGAACTCAACAGCTAGGGGGTACAAAACGCGGTCCCCCTGATAATCTTCCCTGTCCCACTCAGGCCGGAGGGAAGCTCCTGTCCCTGACAGTTGACCCCGCGGCACGACTGGCCCCAGGGCCGTCCTTTGATTTATGGGGCCTAAGCAGTATTATAAACTGGTGCCCCTATGCTGGATCGGCACCCAAGCTCACAGCCTGGTGGGGAGGGGGAGGAGGGACACGACAGCAAAAGATAATGAGATGCTCAGCCGCTTTTATGGTGGTGGAAAGTCAGCAGGTCCGCAGAGCTCCCATAACCCTCTCCCTCATGCAGAATACGGACATGAAGAAAGTACCGTAATTCAAAAAAACACACTAAAAATTGGGAATAAAAAATGTTCAATCACTAGGTTTTTTGACATATGCCCTGAGAGTTGTCAGAGATTATTGCAAAAACTTCATAGTAAGGGTGAGTAATGCTGTCCCGCTGAATACCCAACATTACATATAATGGAATACGTGATGCAGCCTTCTCTCTTTACCCTTTTCTATAAATCAGTATTTCTAAGCGAATATTTAAATGTATAAAACTTAGCCAGCATTCCAGATTAACTAACATTATTAACTCACTGGAAACAAAGACATATTTTAATAAATCAGAACGAGTTTAGTGTGTTCATAACAATGTTCATTGCTATTTTAGAAAAGGGAAACTAATTACTTTGTGGTGATCTCCATAACAAGAGACATGGTATGAAATTCGACAACCAACTTTAAAAAAATGTTTGTTTCTGTACATTTTAGAAGCCGCGCTCGATGGCAGTGGCCCCAACGTGGGGCAAGGCGGCACCAGAGGCAACGACGCTGTCTTCCAGGTCAAGGTAGGGAAGGGGCCCCTGCCTGCTTAGATGAGCAGAAGCGGTGGTTGGAGGAGATGATGTGTGCAGGTTGGGGGGTTCCGCCCTGGGGGTGATGGAGCATCTGCAAGCTGAGAAAGAGCAGCGGGAGGGAATTCAGAAACGTTGATAATAACACAGGCCTTAGAACATGACCGAGTGCTTCCCCAGAAAACCTGTGATCATGTGACTGAGCCAGAGGGCAGCATCTGCTGGAAAGAAACATCTACATGCATTAGAGCCACCGGTTGAGAAAAAATCTTTCTTCGCAGTGAACGTGAAGTTAAAGAACATGGAAAGAAGAAAACCTCTAACTGTTACTGGAGCTGAAGCAGAGAGGCCGGATAACCACGGGCTAGGCCAGGACTGACTACAGCAAGATCTGCCAGTTTCTAATGTCCTGACTTTTTGACATGAGCATTCCTTTGCTCTAATCTGTTGCCTCAGTTCCACAACTATAACATAAAGCTAATCAAAGGTTCTGTATTTAGTCTCTCTCCTATTTTGCAAGGCGGAAACTAGATACATTTTGGGGCTGTCTACGCTACTGGTCTAGAGTGTTTTGAAGCTGGATGACTCCTCACATGTTGTTCAGAACCTATGGATAACACAAGCTCTAAGTTGGTTCCGTGTCTAGCCCTATGGAACAGCTGGGATGGGCGGCCATTTTAATCGCTGGGCTGTGCGGAAGCAAGGTTCGGGGCACTAGGATACGAAGAGGCCTCAAGGACTCATTCTGAAAATAAATATCAATGAACTGCACCGCAATATAAATCACTGCCGCTAACATTGTGGGTGATAAATACTAGGCAGAGTGGTATTTAATGCTGAGACAGGCGTGACACAGAGAAATCGGAATCCCTTGATAAGCTGGATCCATTCAAAGAAAACAAGTTTGAAAAGATCAAATGAAAGGTCCTATCGCTAGCCAGCAAAGCATGCAGGCCCACCTACAGCATGGGGACGTGTATCCAGGAAAGCAACAACTGTGAAGAGGATTTCGGGGCCAGCTCGGGCAAGTCATTCCAACATGACCAATCCAGTGTGATGCTGTGGTGAACAGGGCTAATGCCATCATTAGATGTAGGAAAAGAGCCAGTGAGTAGAACAGGAGGGACACACCGTGTGGAGACTGAATCCGGAATACTGCATCCAGTTTTGGCGTCCANTATAAGATCCCTTATTCTGTATGATTTTAAGAGGATCTGTGAATTTATGGTCCCCTTTGAGTAAAATTCCAGGTTTTTGTATTCTAACGAAGGAACCACACTCAAACTTTGGTTCCTTAACATCCCACCGCTTGTCTGTGAAAGCCTTATATTTTGCTTGATTTCATTCCACTGTTTTTTCTCACATCATCCTTGGTAGGGACCTCAGGTCATGCCTTTAACAATCCAGCAATGTTCAGTTTAGTATTCATCTGTTTCCCATGTAGTAACTGTGGGTGATCTTTGCATTGTGGCATGTTGTGTAGCCCGGTATGCTTGCAAGAAATCGGTAGTGAAGGGTATCCACAATTGCCCTTCCAGTTCAGCCGTTTGCAAACTCTCTTTCAAACATCTGTTAAACCGTTCGATTTCCCCATTGGCTTGAGGGTAATATAGGACTGACCTTCTAAGTAAAATGTTCCTCTCTGCAGACTTTGCTAGAAAAGTTTCAAACTCCAGGGAAGTAAATCGGCAGCCGCTTCCAGGAGCTGCATGGAGCTAGGGCAGGCAGGGAGCCTAACTTAGCCCCGGGCCCCCGCTGCGCCACTAACCAGACTTTTAATGTTCCAGTCGGTGGTGCCAACTGGAGCCTCCAGGATCCCTTTTTGACCAGGCGTTCCAATCAAAAACCAGACGCCTGGCAACCCTATGGACAGGTGCCAACCCTAGGTCCTGTCCACATGGCCCAGTAACACCCTGCTGAGCCAGGTACAGGCAGCCACATGCCAGGCCAGGCCCCTGGCAGGCACGCTGAGCTGCCAGCTGCCATGGTCACTGTCACATGCCACACACCATGCTTGGTGCCCACAGGGCCCTGGGCCCCGCCCCAGAACAGCTGTAACCTAGACTCATGGCAATGCAGGGGTGGAAGGGACCTCGAGACGTCACCTAGTCCAGCCCTCCCATGCTGGGGTAGGGCCTAGAACATCCCTGGCAGAGATTTGTCCAACCTGTTCTTACAAACCTCCAGTGATGGGGATCCCGCAACCTCCCCTGGAGCGGATCCAGAGCTTCACTGCCCTGAGAATTACAAAATGTTTCCTCATGTCCAGCCTCAACCTCCCTTGCTGCAGATTGTGCCCATTGCTCCTTGGACAGGCCCTCGCCATGTCAGCCTGAGCATGGCTGTTATTGCACTGAATGGCTGGCGGCGCTGGGCTGGCTCAGGGGGGCAGTGAGGGCAGCTGGGCAGGGCCGGCTCCAGGCACCAGCGTAGCAAGCTGGTGCTTGGGGCGGCGCATGGAAGGAGGCCGCATATCCGGCAATTCGGCAGTGAGTCCCTCACTGCCTCTTGTTGGGAAGGTCCTACCACCGAATTGCCGCAGAAGAAGCGGCAGTGGTAGAGTCGCGGCGGAAGTACCATAGATCACAATCGCGGGTTTTGGGGTTTTTTTGGCTGCTTGTGGTAGCAAAAACCGTGGAGCCAGCCCTGCAGCTGGGGCCTTTCACTCCCCAGTCACTGATCTCAGCCCAGGCTGACAGTCGAGTTCCCAGCGAACAGGAGCTCACATCATAACTCACTTTAACGCCAGCCTCACTGGCCACCTTCGCAGGGAGGCCAAGGCCTGAATGGGCCCCGGGGCGATTCCTCCCCAGGGAGAGACTCCAGCAGATGTCAGGGCTGAGCCATGATGATAGGACAGTGGGGGACTCACACAGCTGCTGTGATGTCCTAGTATCTCAATACACAGAACTTCAGCAGCCGGGGTGTAAACCCCACTCGTACCCCGCAGCACTGAACTGACTGACACTGCCCCAAGGCTCCTCTCCTCCTGGGGTTGGGGGATGAGTAAGGGGCACTGGAAGAGGGGGGCCAGGGGCCATGGCCAATCACTTTTACCAATGGGAGGGCTATTCCCTCCCACTTTTTACCAGCCTTAAGGGTGAGCGATGAGGGGGGAGGGGGCTGAGAGGAACGATCAGGGTGTTGGGGGGAAGAGGTGGTGTGAAGGCAGGGGCTCGGGGAGAAGGGGTGGTGTGAGAGTGGCGGTTCAGGGAGAAGGGGCGGTGCAGGGGCACGAGGTCGGGGAGAAGGGCTGGCACAAGTGGGTGACCCCTCTACTTTTAGGGAGCTTCCATCACTCCTTGGGGAGAGCACCATCCCGGATCCTGATCCATGGGCACATCTGTGTTTTTTTGCCGGGTGTACAGAGCTCTCTGGGTGGAGACACTTTCACGCCGCCCAGGAACCTGTACGGGAGGCCCCACTGCCCAGGAGGCCAAGGGCTCTCATTCCCTGCCCTGGGGTGAAGGGAGGGGCTCTGGCTGCTGTTCCCGTCTCAGGAAGAGGGTGAAGGGATGTGGACACAGACAATGTTCCTCTTGCTCTGTGAGGGGGCCGACCTGGCTCCACCCTGGGCTTCAGAGCCTGAGCTCCAGCCAGAACCTGAACGTCTATGCAGCTATTTTCCATTCCAGAGAGGGAGCCCCGACCTAGTCTGAATCTGTCCACCCGTTCCAAGACTCGCTGCTGCAGGCTGTGTAGAAGGACCCCAAGTGTGTCTCCAGAGTCTGAATGTGAAAGTTCCCAGCGTGTCTGTCCCAGGGCTGGTTAATGAGAGCGAGGAGGGTGGCTGGCACAGTCGTTAGATGGAGACACCTGAGCTCCTGGGGCTCTGAGATGGTCTCTGTGACTGTTATCCATTCTGGGAGATGCCCAGGTGCAGCCGTAGAGGTCTGTGCCGCTAGTATCGTCCATGGGACAAATGTCTCTGGGCAGAGAGTTCAGGCTGGAGCCAAGTGTCCATTTTCAGCCTGATTTATGGGGCTGAACTCAGGGCCCAGGGGGCATTTGTCTGCAAAGGGCAAATTAACCAGCAGCTCTGGAGTGTTTCATAGCTGATGTCCTGAGCCTGACCTGCCTATAACTGCGTTTCAGGGATGTTGACAGTCTCTCATTGCAAGTCACTGAGATTGGGGCTCCTAAGTTGCTCAGACAGGTTTGCAGTGGAGCTGGGTGAAATGTTTTGGACAAATCGTTTATTTTCTGCAAAATTATATTTCAGGTCAACAGAAACTATTTGTGAATCCATGTCGAGTTCGCTGACTAGTTTCAATTAAGAGAAAAAGGTGCCAGCCTCTTCCCTTGTAGCCTTTAGCCCAGTGGCTGGGCCCTCAGCTGGGAGCCCCAAGTTCAATCCCCCCTTGTGATGCCATGAGGGCTTGGGACTGCTGGCTCCAGGTGTCTGATGATGTCCCCTGTGTCTAAACACTGCCATGGGCACTAGGGCCAGAGCGTGGGAGAGAGAACGACTCTGCAGCCCAGTGGGTCAGGCCCTCACCTTGGAGCCCAGAATCCTGCTCCTCTGCTCCAGTAACCCTGTAATTATTGATCTATAACCCCAGTGAGGGGAGGGTTACGGCCCCTGGCACAGCAGTGTCTCAGGCCATGTCTGCCGGGGTTCCTTGCACTGCTGTATCTGCACTGGTGCAAACCCCTAGTGCAGAGCGCTGTGCAGTGTGTGAACTGGGACTGGAGGGCAGTAAGTGGGGGAATCCCTCCTCCCTCTCCACTGCCTGGCCTCATTAGCAACAGCCCATTAGTTTGGCATTTATACCCCCCCCCCAAATCTTCCACTGTAATACCCCCCAAGTGAGCCCATTCTAACACTGCCCCCTGGGGGTGGGGCTGGGCCCGGCGAGGGAGGCTGGCTGTGGAGTTTTCCTGGCTGGAAGGTGGGGCCCATGGGCCCCCAGCATGGAGAGACCCAGCTGCTCCCCCTGGGGCAGGCTGCAGCCCCAGTGTGTGTGGGGACAGCACCGACCTGCTCTGCAGTGGCCGGCTCCAGGCACCAGCCAGCAATCAGGTGTTTGGGCCAGCCAAGGGAAGGGGTGCCACACTGGCGGGCTGTTCGGCAGCAATTCGGCGGCGGGTCCCTCTTGGAGGAAGCACCTGCTGCTGAATTCCCGCTCCAGAAGAAGAAAGCGGCGGGTTGAGCTGTCACCGATTGTGATTACGGCTTTTTTTTTTTTTCTGCCACTTCAGGTGGCAAACCCTGGAGCCGGTCCTCCTGATACTTTCTGAGCGAGAAACCAACCACATATGGCCTGAAAGCAACAGAGATTCCCTGGGGCCTGTCTCTCCTTCCCCATCTCTGGCTCCCGCCCGTCCCTTACCCTTCCCCAACCCCTGTGAGGGAAACTGGACCCTGTGTCTATTCTGACCCCTCACCAACATCCCTCCCTCTCTTCTCACTCCCCCTTCTGCTCCCTGGGCCCCTGCCCCTCTACTCCCACTTTTGCTCCCTGGCAAGTGCCCTGCCCTCCACCCATCTCTGCCCCGCTGAACAGCCCATCACTTCTTCTCCCCTGCCTCTCCTGGCATCTGCCCCTCTCCCCCAAACAGTCCTCTGCACCCTGGAGCCCTCCCATCACTTCACACCCCCGCTGTGTCCTGGCATCCACCTCTCCCTTCCCCTCCTGTGTGCCATGTCTCCCACCCTTCCCTCACCCCCATCTGCTTCCCTGGGCCCCTACCACTGCCATTACCCCCCACCCTCTGATGGCCACCCCACCGCCTCACCCTCCTCTGCTGTCCTGGCTTTGCCCTTCTTACTCCCTCAGCCCTCCTGACACCTGCCCCTCTCCCCATCCTCTCTCTGACCCCTGGCACCCGCCCCTTCCCTCGTCCCCCTGTGCCCACCCCTCCTCTAGCCCACTCTGACCCCCTGGCACCTGCCTCTCCCCAAACCCCTCTCCTAACACCTCCCCCTATTCACTGCTTGGGCCCTGCCCTCACCCCTCTCTGCCCCCTATTCACACTCCTCCCATTGTCCCCCCTCTGACCCCTGGATTCCACCCCTTCCCTCCCTTGCCCTCCCTGTGCCTGCCCTTCTGCTCAATCCCCTCAATCCCCTGACACCTGCCTTCCCCTTCCCCCCACACCCTTCTGCTGCCTGCCCCTTCCCTCCTCCTGCCCCCCAACACTTGACCTCCCCTTGGCCCCTTCCTTCCTGGTGCCCAGCCCCTCACCACCCCTCTGCCCCTGACCCTGCTCTCCCTCTCGCCCCTCTGCCACCATCACTCATGCCACCTTCTCTTTTGTCACCCCTGCCCCTCCCTCCCCCTCTGGCTCCATGACACCTGCACCCCTCACCACCCCTCCAGTCCGCTGGGTGCCAGCTCCTCCTCTGCCCCAAGTCCCAGCTCTACCCTGGCCCCATCTGCCTCCCTGGTGCCTGCTGTTTCCTTTGTCTCCTCTGCCTGCCTGGTGCAAGTCCCTTCCCTCACCCCCTGGTCTCAGCCCTTCCCCTCACCTCAGCACTGCCCCCATCCTCCGCTCCCCTCCCCCTCTCCTAACCTCTGGCCCCACCCTCCCTTCATCCTCCCTCTGCCCCTGGTCACCCACATCTCCCTGCACATCATCTCACCCCCTGGCAGCTCACCCTGCCCTTGATTTCCCCTGCCCCATTGGAGCTCCCCCATTCCCGCACACCCCTCTGCCCCCTGGTGCCTGCCCCTTGCCGTGCTTCTCTGTGCCCCCTGGGGTCCATCCCCTTCTTCTGTCCTGGTGCCCACCCCTCCCCTCACCCCCTACAGCCCCCTGGAACCTGCCCTTCCCTTCACACCCCTTTGCCCCCTGGTGCGTGCAGCTTGCCTGTGCTTCCGTGTGCCCCCTGGGGTCCATCCCCTTCTTCTGTCCTGGTGCCCACCCCTACCCCTACCCCCTGCAGCCCCCTGGAACCTGCCCTTCCCTTCCCACCCCTCTGCCCCCTGGTGCCCCTCCCTTCCCTTATCACCCCATAGCCCTTGTGCCTGCCACACCCCATGTCCCTCCCCCCTCTGCTCCTGTCACCTCCCCCTCCCCTTTCCTCTCCCAGCATCAGTGTCTCAGTTCCCCTCCCCTGCCTCCCCTGACACCTTCCCACCCCTCCCCCGCTCCTCCTGCCCTTCCCCCTCATTGTCTCCTCTCAGGCAGAGGGGCCCTGACTCCCCTCAGCCAACAACCACCCCCCCCAGTGATTAACGGGGACGCAAGTTAATTTCCCTTTGATCCAGTGACCAGCCCCTGCCCCCGGCCCTGACTGTGACTCTCTCCCCAGTGGACGTGACTCTGGATCCAGACACGGCTCATCCCAACCTGGTCCTGTCTGAGGATCGGAAACGTGTGAGAGACGGAGACAAACGCCAGGATCTGCCCGACAACCCTGAGAGATTTGATTATTGTTACTGTGTCCTGGGCGCTGAGGGGTTCGCGGGCGGGAGGCATTACTGGGAGGTGGAGGTGGGAGACAAGACTGACTGGTACCTGGGGGTTTGTAGGGAATCTGTGAGCAGGAAGGGGAAGGTCACAGCCACACCTGGGAATGGATACTGGGTCGTGTGGCTGTGGGATGGGGGATACGAGGCTGGCACCTCCTCCCCGACCTCCCTCCTCGTAAGCGCCAGGCCCAGCCGGGTGGGGATTTTCCTGGACTATGAGGCGGGCGAGGTCTCGTTTTACAATGTGACTGACAGGTCCCATCTCTTCACTTTCACATAGCACGAGAGAGCATATATCCCCAGCGCGCGTGAAGCCAAGAACACATGCCAGCAATAATTACTATGCAATGTCTTATATGTACTACTTCCTAGACAATTATATCATGGATCACTCATATGGACTTTAGGAGAACATACTAGACCATATCCCATCAGTTAAGAAAGTTTGATTCTTGTATCCACGCACATGAACAGTGCATCAGAATTCGGCGAGACTTTTGTCCCGCTGGACTATCATGAACCAATGAGAATAAATATACAGAAGGCCAAACGATTTCTGGCAACTTGGCGAGTAAAACTTTCAGCAGAGCAGACTAGTATACCATAGCTCTGGCCGGATCAACTTCAGTGGCATCCCAGCGAGGGCCGGAAGGAGGTCCATGCAGACTCTCCATGTCAACGCCCTTGGCCCTAACACAGAGTATGTTTGCGGTCGTGAATTCCCCTAGGGTGTTACAGGACGGCACTGACTTAGAAGACATCACTTGGCCTAGCAGGAATAGCCAAATAAATAACAGAGAGACCATAAACAATCTCCAGCCATAAGTGTGTTATTATTGAACAACCTAACCTCAGGTCGTACTAGAAGAAGGCTTAAGAGGATGCTGAGCAAATGTCGCGCGAGATTAATCCGTGGAGAAGCAATCTTGTCGAGAGGCGTCTCCACTCAATGCACGAGTGTAAAGTAATACCCATCCAAGCAGGACACACCTTGCCCTGATCAATGAATAATAGACCTGTAGGTTCATATCTCTCCTCTCATAATAGGCACACATATCTCAGATCAGTCAGTGAGCCAGGGTGACCTGACCTTCTCTAACTCTCCGTCGCAGCAATTCCTGCTGCTTCTCAAAGATATAAATATACCGAGATGCAATCGCTGACGCCAAGCACACTTCAAGCTGAGTCTCCACTTGGACGACTCTAAGAGACGCACCCAAACCAAGTCATGCTGAGGAAGCACAAACTGCGTGTAATGAAGCAGAGAACCAGTGACACACGAACATTGTAAAGAGGCGACGCAAAGGCCCAGGACTCGAGTACATACTATAATAACTAATAGGTTCTAACTCATACACCTTTGAATGAGAAAGCAGTAGCCACTATGTATTTAATTCCTACAGTCAGTCTGCGCAACTAACAGAACCTCCTGACCTAATGTGTGGTATGCGACATGCGGGCGAAAGTCAGATCACGAAAAACCTGCTCCATGCGCTCTGTCTATTCTTAGGACTCCCATGGATCCAGACACTGATTGAAGCGAGTGAGCGGAAGCACTCTTAGCTGAGTCCGGGGTCACGATCGCTAACATGTACATCCTCCATCTACGATGGTCCACACGCGGACAGTCCCCGCGGGATCCCCTCCACCCAGGCAACTATCCTCTACGGGTAAGTTGAATATTAAAAGCGACATCGCTGCAGAAGGCTCCTGGTGTATCTGTCCGCCAAGCGGGCGTACTCGCGAGGCTAGGAGGGTAGCCCACCCGGATCGTTGACGTCCCCGTCACCTAGCTTACAATCTGAGGAGGCTCACCCTGAAGGAGAAGAAATACTCACGGGACAGCCGTTACTGAGTCGAGCGGACTCGCGACATGCTTGAATCGCTGGAGGAGATGGATCGAAACACTCCCAGTAGGATCTGATGTGCGGGTCCTCGCGTCTACGCATCCGGAGAAGCGAGCAGAGCCGCACTGATGTAACAGTTCGAGCGCAAGCCGGCAGATCCTGCACGACAGGGTAGCGTGACGGAGGGCTCGGGCGGCTTCCTGGTGTTCAGTAGAGGCCGGAGCCCACGAGCAGGGACAGAGGATGGTGGGGCTATCATTTGAGGATATGGATAATCCATACCCTGGAGGCATTGTTCGCAGGTGTAAACCCAGGTGTCCACACAAGGGGAAACACACGTGATGGGCAAGCAGTCCCACTAGTGCGGCAGGACTCAAAAGGCGAGTGCCTTATGAGGCGGCGGAAAAGAGACCCATGTTAGAGTACAGATCCGAAATACACTAGGATATAGCGTACAGGCACTTCTTTCCACAGCATGGGAGGGCAGAGAGGTAGAGCCGGATGACGAAAGGCATGGGAGAAAAGGCCCGACACCACTTCCTAGTATCGCGAGGAGCCCCACTTGCTCACACATCCACCCCAACTTCCACATCAGACGACAGCCCCAATGCTAGAAAACGAACGACATTTCCATGCATATTATGGCAGGCTGCCCTCGATACAGTGGGCCCTTTGCATCTGTCAACGTGCTGACCCGAGAACGGTCACAAACCACAACCCTCGTCAATGCCCTCATTGGCCCTCAACTGGGGGCGAGGTGGGCACCAGGAGGCACAGGACGCCAGTGTTACCTGGCGCGGAAGTATCGCGGTATCGAGGACGCGAGAGATGAAGACAGACTCGCCACTATAGATGAGGGAAGCGGATGTGACGGGAGCCAAAGGGCACGTGGGCCTCGGGGGAGGTAAAGGGGGTCGCAGGCCACTGTCGGGAGGTCTGGTGCCGAGGCAGATGAGCGTTGAACTAGCGTACCAGATCGGCGCAAACTGCAGAGAGGTACGGTCCAACGAGTGGTGTCGGGAACCCTGGTAGCAACAGCGCGATGCCGAGAGAAGATACTGAGCGGTGTCGGAGGGCAACACGTGGAGAGCCGTCAACGGGCGGCTAGGACAGACTGTACCTTCGATGGGAGGCGGTCACCCCTCAGAAGTGTGTATAGGGACTGCGAGCAACCGAGCGCTGGGACCGCCCTAAACCATACCAGAGTGCTCCTCGGGATCGCACAGAACAAGCGCGTACCAGGAGAGTCTTTGGCGATCCGATGCCGATACGGACCGAGCACACGGTGACCGTCACGTATGATCAGACGCAAACCTTCACGATACATATGGGGCTGTCTACGCTATCGGCAGGAGGTTCTCGCAAGATCGACCCTCACATGTGTTCACAGAACCTAGGATAACAGCAAGGCCGATAGCCTCAAGATGTCTCAGAGCGCCCGGCTTGCTATTTGATTGAACACACCGCACTCGAGCGCGGTGCAAGATTATGTTGCGGGGTTGAGGCTAGCCTCAGGGCTCCGCACACCAGGCAATCAAAATGGTCTAAGCCGTGAGAGGAATGTCCTTGCCGTAGTGGGAGGGCCGAGCGGATAGAGGCTCAAACCACAGGGGTGTTGCCGGGCGCAAGTTGACTGTAGGCACCAGGACTTGACGCTCTTGCAGAGGCGGATCAACGGTGCGCGAGGAATTGTCGCGTGTCCCGGCGGCAGGTTGTCAGTGAGCCTCGGGTGGGCCAGACTTTAGCTGAAAGCGCTCAGACTGGCGCGTGCGCTAGAATGACACGTCAGCCCACAGGAGGCTTTGTGCTACTTCCTCTTGTGAAGAGACGAGCAGTGCCAGGCAGAGAAGGCCCTAGGCAACGGGGATGGCTGATGTCGAGGAGCCTTATCAACTGTCGGCCGCGCGCCTCCAGTGCAGAAGGAGGCACCTTGTTCCCGTTCTGAGGGCCCAGGGGCTGACCTATGAAAGAGGCGTAGGCGCGTGTGGCCTCAAGAGCGAATGGACGGCACGAGGTAGTCAGTCTCGTCTGCTTCCGAGATCAATGAGTGCTTCAGAAGACGAAATTGTATCTCCAGCTAATGCATTTTTTAGCTACGTGGTGGGCATGTACATCGCAATATAGAAATCACTATGCCACATTGGATGGTGATAAAAACTAGCAAATGGGTATAATGCTGAAGACGACAGGGCAATGACCACAAGACGACCCTAAACTGACCCACGGCAACAGATACACATATAATTAATCACAGAGTATAGAGCGACTGTGGGCCGAGGAGTGGACGCACGCAAAGTTATGCGTGAGATGAGACACAGGGAACCAAATGAAGGTCCTAATCCGCAGCACGCAAAGGCATGTCAAGGCCACCACCTACAACGCATGGGGACGGTGTACCGAAAAGCACAAAACCTGTGAAATGATTAGGGGGGCCATGATACTGGGTAAAGGCGCCTCCCCTGTGGAATAATGCACCCAGTAGTGGGCTCCATGGTAGGGGATGAGGAAGAACCCCTGAGCGCCTCTCCATCACACGCCGGCGGCGGCAGTTGAAGTTGCACCTGCCGGCAGAAATGAGAGGACGTGACGGAGGATGGGTCTTTGCAGCCCAATGGAAGAGGGCTGATGACAGAGATTGGTCGCCCCAGGGTAGAAAGGGCAGGCAGCAGGGCAGGATTGCGTAGGAAGGGAGGGACAGGGACTAACTGGACACTCAGGTCTTCCAATGGTGTCAGGGGGCCGAACACACCCCCACCATCAGGCCCTTCTCCACCACCTCCTGAGCGACGGCCTCCGATGCTGCTAGGAAGAAGGAAGAAGACCTTTCCATGCATTTTGGAGGCCGCCTCGATGGCAGTGGGCCCCACTACCCTCGCCAATGCCCACACATAGGTCTCCACTTGGAGCGAGGTGGGCACCAGGAGGCAACGGACACCGTGCTTCCTGGTCAAGGTGGGGAAGGGGCCCCTGCCGCTATAGATGGTAGTGGAGTTGTGTGTGGTCGGAGGAGATGATGTAGTGGCAGGTGGGGGGGGGGGGTCGCCCTGAGGGGTTGAGGGAGGGGCATCTTCAGAGCTGGTAGAAAGGAGCAGCGGGAAGGGACGGTGCGGCCCTAGAACATGTGTATAACACGGGCCCTAGAACATCACCGAGTGCTTCCTGCAGAAAACCTATGACATGTGACTGAGCCAGAGCACATCTGCTGGAAAGACGTCTACATGCATTAGATTTTTCTTACCGGCTGGCTCTTTCTTCTGCAGTGACGTGAAGTTAAAGAACATGGAGAAGAAGAAAACCTCTACTCAGGTTGTTACTGGAGCTGAAGCAGAGAGGCCGGATAAACACGGCTAGGGTCCAGGACTGACTATCAGCAGATCTGCCATTTTCTATTCCTGGATTTTTGACCATGAGCAAATCTCTTTGCTTCTGTGTGCCTCAGTTTCCACAACTATAACATAAAGCTAATCAAGGTTATGTTTTTTTCTATCTCCTATCTTGCAAGGTGGAAAACTTAGATACATTTGGGGCCTGTCTACACTACCGGTCTAGAGTGTCTCTGTAAGCTGATGACTCTCACATGTTGTTCAGAACCTATGGATAAAAAGCTCTTTAAGTTTGTTCCGTGCTTAGCCCCTATGGAACAGCTGGGCTGGGCGGCCTTTTCTCGCTGGGCTGTGCGGAGCAGCTTCTCGGCACTAGGGATATGAAGAGGCTCTCAAGGACTCATTCTTGAAAATAAATATCAATGAACTGCAACGCAATATAAAAGCACTGCCGCTAACATTGGTGGGTGATAAAATACTAGCAGAGTGGTAATTAATGCTGAGGACAGGGCAGTGACACAGAGCAATTGGATCCCTTGATAAGCTGGACCCATTAAACAAAACTTTGAAAAGAAGCAAATGAAAGGTCTTATCCCTAGCAGCAAAGCATGCAGGCCACACCTACAGCATGGGGACGTGTATCCAGGAAAGCACTAACTGTGAAGAGGATTTAGGGGCCATGCTGGGCAAGCATTCAACATGAGCACCCAGTGTGATGCTGTGGTGAACAGGGCTAACGCCATCATTAGATGTAGGAAAAGAGCAGAGAGTAGCATAGGGAGGTGACACACCATCAGTAGGACTGATCCTGGAATAACGCATCCAGTTTTGGAGTCCACCTTAGAAAAAGATTTTGAAATATTGAAGATGGCTCAGCAAAAATCAATGAGGGCTGGAGAAAAATGCCTACTAGTGAGCTATTGAGAGAGCTCAGCTGGTTTAGATTATCAAAAAGGTCAGGAGGTGATGTCATTGAAGTGTTGAAATGACTTCATAGAGAGAAAATATCGGGTATTAAAGGGCTCATTAAACTAACAGAGAAAAGCATAACAAGACCCAGTGGCTGGAAACTCAAAAGAGACCAATTCATATTAGAAATAGGGAACAAATATTCAACAGTGAGGATGAATCACCAAAGGAACAAACTAGAAAGGGAAGTAGTGGGAAATGCCCATTTCTTGACGTCTTCTAATGAAGACTAGATGCCTTTCTGGAACGTGTTTAGTGAAAAACTAGCCACTGTGCTATACAGAAAGCATGTGATATGCAGGGTGTCAGATTACATGGTATAATTGTCTCTTCTGTCCATAAAGTCTGCTAATTTATGAACAACTGAGTGTAGCATGGGGAAGAGTATCTTGTGTTCTACTGTGTAGTCAATGTCATCCCCACAATGAAGAGTCATTGAGTGGGGTGATCCAGGCGTGATCCAGCTCAAACATCCAGTGTGTCTGGACAGGGGCAGGATATCAGCACTGCGGGGGAGGGTTGGGTGTGGCAGTGACATCACAAGGGTCTTTGGCAGGTCCTCAGCCTATTGGACAAAGGTAGTGGGGAGGCGATGATCTCACAGAGAGATCTTGACATCAGCCAGGCAGGACAGGGGTGCAGGACAGGGGCAACCTTGGAGATCCCTGTGGCTTTGCTTCAGCACTTCTCCTTCTCGAGTTCTCTCCTTGAGAACTGAGAGAGAATTCACTTTCAAGTACATAAGCGCAAGAAGGACCCTCTTTGGAGTTTTCTCCTTTTCTTTTCTTGATTTTGCTAAAAACAGACATCTCTGTATAGAAGGTAAGAGCCTCCAAGAGGTTTGGAACCTGTGCAGTCTGATCCATCAGGTGCCAGCTGAATTCTAGGAATGGAAAACACTAGGTTGAGGCGGCAGCAGGGCCGTCCTTAGCCATAGGTAGAATAGGCAGCCACGTAGGTTACCACTCTACCTGGGGGCACCACTCTGCCGGGAGCCCAGACAGACCGACAGGGAAGCAGTGGAGCATGTGAAGAGCATGTCTGCTGTCCTAGAGAGAGCCAAAATGCATCAGAGTCCTGAGGATGCAGAAAGGTTGCTGGAAAGTTTCTGGGAATGGGGCCAGGGAAGGAAACATCACCTGCAGGGCTGGGCTCAAGGTGCTCAAGCATACCAGGAATATGCAAGGCTGGGGCTTGTCTCCACCAATATTTGAGCTGGTTTCTCCCCTGCCCCCACCTCGGAAGGCTGCCCTGCCCTGAAAAAGAAAAGCCAGTGCCTCTCTCCTTTTGTTGGCTGCTTTGCTAAGGCTAATAGAGATCAGGGCAGGCAGCCTCCTGAGCACCGGGAGGGGAAAGAGGGTGAAGACAGGGGAAGGAGGGGCACAGATTGCTGGACTCTCTCCCCCGCCCCCCTGCGGCACCTCAGTGGCAGCAGCAGGGGGTGGGGAGGTCACATCTCATATGACTCATGACCATAGGTAGAAAGACCAATATGATCATCTAGTTCTGAACCTCCTCTGCACAAGGAGCCACACCCTACAACCCATAGACACATTATAACACCCCGAACCCAGACTGAGTATTGAAACGTCGATGAGATTGAGACCTCAGTGAGGAACCACCACAAGCGACCATGCCCCACGCTAGT
>NC_133780.1:7311640-7347563 GCF_003597395.2 Chelonoidis abingdonii | reverse complement strand
ACCAACGACTGTTTTGGAAAGAAGAAGGAACACTCACTCACACTAGAAATTGCCAAAGTCAGGAATCCTGACAAGAAAGAACATAAGAACTGACAACTGGTGAAACAAGAATTAATACACTGGCAGAGAGGACATTTGTGGAACCCGTGTTTTGAAAAATCTGATATTGATTGTATTTTGGGTTTTTATTCTACAGGCTGCGCCCTGTGTCATGGAGAGTGACTAATAATGTAACCCCTTTCCTTTGCTATTAATGTCAAATTGCCTTTGAAAGAGTAACGAAAATAGTTAAATAACAGGTATATATAGCCACTACTCCAAGAAGCATGCGTATTGAATATCACTGAGGGTGGAAGAGATATTGCAGTGGGATCTTAGTAATGTGTAGGAATTCAGGATTTCCTGGAGTTGACCAGCTGATGGCCATTCAAGTGATCTTTGAGTACAGAGACTTGCCCATATGCCCTTACAGACGCATCAGGAATACCATCTGATCTTTGATTATGAACATATTGTGACACTCCTGGGGGAAGTGTGGATTCCCAGGGTGGGATGTGCGCCCCTTATTGGAAGTAATGCTGTGACTTTGTCCCAGGGAAAATAACAGGACATTAACAAACACATCCTGATTGGGCGACAGGCTTTGAACAGATGGAAAGCCAGGAAAAGGAACCACTATTCTGATTCCCCTTGGAGCTGCGTTACCCAACCTGGTGGAACTAGGGGAGCATTGTCCCCTCCTGCTCACTGGTGTGGTGTTGTGTATTGTACTCTTTTCTGCTTGCTGCTGTAAGCACCTCCAGCTACCTGAGCTTAAATCACATGTTTGTTCTTAAAATGTGAGAACACTTCAGCCAAAGTTGTTGAGTATTCTCAAAGGAGGAATTGTTTGGGGGGGGGGGGGGGGGGGCGGGGGGTGTCACTAAAGCATAACCTAAGTAACGTGAAAAGTGGAAGGCAATAAGAATATGGAGCTTCCTGTTTAGGCCTCTGCGAAGCAAAATCCTTCAGTTTGAACTCTAATCGACCTAAAAGGCTGGCTGATGGAAAGGCAGGAAGTAACAGCCATTATCAGTTGCAACATTCTAATTGGTCTAAAGCAGAAATTAATGAGGCCTGTGCACCATTTAGCAGAAGACAGAGAAAAAAAACACAAGAGAAAATAAAAAAAGAGAAAAAAAAAAAAGAAAAAAACAAAAAGAAAAAATAAAAGAATTGAAGATGAGGATAAAAAAAAAAAAAGGAAAGAAATGAAAAAAATAAAAAAAACGAAAAAAAAAAAGAAAAAAAAAAACAGGATAGGAAGAAAGAAAAAAAACAAAAAAACCACGAAAAAGAAGACAAGGGAAAAAAGAGAATCAAGAAAAAAAGACACGGAAAGAAAAAAAAAAATAAGACAAAAAGGAGAAAAAAATAAACCTAGAAAAAAAATAAAAAAAAAAAAAAGAAAACACGAAGAGACAACAAGGAAAAACAAAAAAAAAAAAAAGAGAAGAGAAGGAAAAAGAAGAAAAATAGAGACAAAAAGAAGAAAACTTGCAGAAGGAAAAACTTACTAACGAGCTGCCGCCAGCCAAGTTTACTTAATGCACCTGCCGCTTACGTAACTGCTGACAGGGGAGAGGGAGCCGGGAAGAGAAAGAAGTGTGTTGAAAAAGAATGCTGCAGGCGACAACAAGAGGGAGGGACGGGGGGCTTGCCTAGTCGTGAGCAAAAGTCCTCAGGATCATAAAGGACACAGCAGTGCTTGTTTAGCTGGGCTGGATTTGAGTCACTTCCAAGTCCCCAGCAATCGCTTTGGATCCCAAATTACAACTGTTTTTGCTTCTCCACCTCGGTTGTGTTTATTGGCGCTAAGCACTCCGGAAGCACCGCACCACCACTGTGCTTGCCCTTGGGCACATCAAAAAAGTTGGTGTCTGCAACAAGGATAAACACGCAGGGCCCAGGACTGACTATCAGCAATATCTTTCTATCCTATTTTGACCATATCAAATCTCTTTGCTTCTTCCCATTCCACAACTATAACATAAAGCTAATCAAGGTTATGTTTTTTCTCTCTCCAATTTCTTCAGGCGGAAAACTTAGATACATTTGGCCTGTCTACGCTACGGATTAGAGGTTCTCTGTAGCTGATACCACACATGTTGTTCAGAACCTATGGATAAAAAGCTCTTCTAAGTTGTTCGTGCTTAGCCCCTATGGAACAGCTGGGCGCGGCTCTTTCTCGCTGGGCTGTGCGAGCAGTTCTGGCACTAGGGATAGAAGAGGCCTCTCAAGGACTCATTCTTGAAAATAAAATACAATGACTTCAAGCAATATAAACACTGCGCCTAACATTGGTGGTGATAAAATAACTAGCAGAGTGGTAATAATGCTGAGGACAGGGGCAGTGACACAGAGCAATTGATCCCTTGATAAGCTGGACCATTATAAAAACTTTGAAAAGAAGCAAAGAAAGGTCTTATCCCTAGCAGCCAAAGCATGCAGGCCAACCACAGCAGGGGACGTTATCAGGAAAGCACTTAACTGTGAAGAGGTTTGGGCCATGCTGGGCAAGCCATTCAACATGAGCACCCAGTGAGCTGTGGTGAACAGGGCTAACGCCATCATAGAGTAGGAAAGAGCACGAGTAGCATAGGGAGGTGAACATATCATAAGACTTGATCCTGGAATACTGTCATCCAGTTTTGGGTCCACCTTAGAAAAAGATTTGAAATATTGGAGATGGGCAGCAAAAAGCAATGAAACGTATCTGATGCTGGAGAAAAATGCCTGCTTAGTAACTATGAAAAGAGCTTCAGCCTGTTTAGATTATCAAAAAGATCAGGAGATGATGTCATGAAGTGACTTCATGGAGAAAATATCGGGTATTAAAGGGCTCATTAATCTAGCAGAGAAAAGCATAACAAGACCCAGTGGCGGAAACTCAAAGAAAACAATTCATATTAGAAATAGGGCACAAATATTCAACAGTGAGGATGAATCAGCAAAGGACAAACTAGAAAGGGAAGTGGTGGAATTGCCCATTTCTTGATGTCTTCTAATGAAGACTAGATGCCTTTCTGGAACGTGTGTTAGTCAAAAATAGCTACTGCTATACAGAAAGCATGTGATATGGCAGGGTGTCAGATTACATGCTCTAATTGTCTCCTTCTGTCCAAAGTCTGATAATTATTGAAAAACTGATCGTAGCATGGGAAAAGCATCTGTGTTTATGTTAGTCGGTGTCATCCCACAGATGAAGAGTCATTGAGTGGGGTGATCCAGGGGAAGCAGCTCAAACATCCAGTGTGCTGGACAGGGCAGACATCAGCACTGCGGGGAGGGGTGGTGTGCAGTGAATCACAAGGCCTTTGCAGGACCTCAGCCTATTGGACAAAGTGGTGGGGAGGCGATGATCTCACAGAGAGATCTTGACATCAGCCGGCAGGACAGGGTGCAGCAGGGGCAACCTTGGAGATCCCTTGGCTTTGCTCAGCACGCTCTCCTTCTCGAGTGCTCTCCTTAGACTGAGAGAGAATTCACTTTCATGTACGAGCGCAACGAGGACCCTCTTGGAGTTTTCTCTTTTCTTTCTTGATTTTGCTAGAAAAACAGACGTCCCTGTATAGAAGGTAAGAGCCTCCGAAGAGTTGGAATCTGTTCAGTCTGATCCTCAGTGCGGCTGATTTTTAGGAAGGAAACACTAGATTGTGGGGCATCATTTATTCCGACTAGGACTTTGTCCCTTAGAATTACTGGGGATTTGGGTTTCTCCTTTTTGTTTTCCCTTTTCTGTCTCTCCCTCCTTCTCTTCTCTTAAGAATCAAAATATAGGGCTGGAAGGACCTCAGGAGTCATCTAGTCCAACCCCTTTCAAACAGGACCCATTCCCACTGCACTCTTTGTCCTTTTCCCCTGCTCTCCTTTCACCACCAGGACCTGTCTGTGCATGTTGGAGTGATGGGCAATGGGCTTTGCACTCCAACTCTCATTGCGGAGACCCTCCAAAGACATGTGGCTGGATAGTGCTCTAAGAGTGACTCCCCGGTGGTTTCTCATTTCCTTCCAAAGGCTTCATCTCCCACCCCCCCTGCTGGGCGCTTCATTCCCAGTGGCAGAGACACAGCCAGGAAGGTTTTAGTGGGGAGGAGGTTTCCCTCAGGGGTTTAAAGCCTCTTCTGCTTCCTTCTCACTACAACCTTCCTGACTGTATCTCTACTGCTGGGAACGGAGCATCCTCTCTGTTCCCTCGCCTGGGAGTGGTGGGAAAGGCAGCAATGAGGAAGAGTCAATTAAGGCCAGCGAGTAGGAGGCAGCATTGGGTGGGGTAACCCCATCCCCAGCCAGATAGCAGAGAAGGGGGTGGTGTCAGAGGGAGAGCATCTCCCCAGTCTATGAAAGAGTGAGAAGCTCCAATGGGAGAGCCCAGCCACTACACTACCAAAGTAAAGGTAGTATAACTTCCATAGCATTCATCACCATGTATTTTTGACTGGTTTCCATGCCCCCTTTAGGGCTTATGTCCCACCCTCCATTCCCATTTCCACTGATGTCAAGGTTTGGCGCCATCGGCCATTTTGAAAAAAAATTATATTCTTTTTTTATATTTGAATAGGGAGTATGTTGCATGCTTGTGCTGTGATACGTTTGGTTGACTATTTAGAGAAAAAAGTTGAAAGAATAGAGTGAGGGAGCTTAAAGTTTTAAAAAAGAAAGCTTTGTTTGGGTTTAGAGAAAAAAAGGAAAGAAAGATTATTAAAAAGAAGAAGGATTTTTGGTTAGGTTTAGTAAGAAGAGATGATTTTAAAGGCCTAGTTTGGCATGTTATTAAAGAATAGAAAGAGAGAACTTTAAAAAATGGAGATATTTGTTTTTAAAGAGTTAGTTTAAAAGAATAGATGCAAATTATTAAAGAAAAGAAAGATTTTTGGTTAGGTTTAGTAAGGAGAGGTGATTTTAAAGGACTAGTTTGGCATATTATTAAAGAATAAAAAAATACTTGAAATAAATTTAAAACACTCATTAAATATAAAGTTAAGTTAAAAAAGAACATATGACAGAGAAAAGGGAATTTTATAGAGTGGAGAATGTTTAGGAAGCACATGATAAAAACATAAAGGTTGGGTAATACAGAAGCATTTAAAATATTAAATATAATGGTAGGTTAAGAAAAGGGCATTTAAAAAAAGTCAAATAGAAGGGAAACATATAAAGATAGGTTAAAAGAGAGAATAGGGTAAGAAAAGAGAAAAGAAAGCCCCTTTGCAAAGGGCAAAGATAGACAGCACATGGTTGAGTCAGAGAGAGAGAGAGATCTTACCTTGAGGCTCCTCCTGGGGAAAAAGGCAGCTTCCAAAGCACACAACCCCTCAGGATAGTTATCACTGCCTTTGGATCAGAACAATCAGATGTTGCTCTACAGCGGCATCATAGAATACATTTTCCTGAACCAATCCTACTGGATACAGCCCAATATGCCGTTAGCCTTCTTGGCAACAAGGGCACACTGCTGACTCATATCCAGCTTCTCATCCACTGTAATCACCAGGTCCTTTTCTGCAGAACTGCTGCTTAGCCAGTTGGTCCCCAGCCTGTAGCAGTGCATGGGATTCTTCCTTCCTAAGTGCAGGACTCTGCACTTCGTGCCTAGGGGTATGATCCTCTATCAAAGGATGTTTCTTTGGTCCAATCCTCCAATTTGTCTAGGTCACTCTGGACCCTATCCCTACCTCCAGTGTATCTACCACCTCTCTCGATCTTAGTGACATCTGAAAACTTGCCAGGGGCAATTAATCCCATCATCCAATCACTGATAAAGATGTTGAACAAAACGGCCCAGGACACTCCGGGGCACTGCTTGATACCAGCTGCCAACTAAACATTGAGACGTTGATCACTACTATTGAGCCTGACAATCTAGCCAGCTTCACCACTTTATAGATCCATTCATCCAACATACTTTTTAAAAATTGCTGGTAAGAAAACTGTGAGAGTCCATAACAAAGCTTTGCTAAAGTCAATCACATCCACCGCTTTCCCAATCCACAGACCAATCAGGTTGGTCAGAATGACTTGCCCTTGGTGAATCCATATTGACAGTTCCTGATCACCTTCCTCTCCTCAAGTGCTTCAACATGGATTCCTTGAGAACCTGCCTCATGATTTGCCAGCACTGAAATGAGGCTGTATTCCCGGTTACTCTTCTTCCCTTTTTAAATATGGGCACTATATTTGCTTTATCCAATCTCCAGGACCTCCCCTGATCACCATGAATTTCAAAGATCAGGCCAATGGCTCTGCAAACACTCAGACATCCTCAGCACCCTTGGATGCATAAGATCTGGACCCATGGACTTGTGATGTCAGCTTTTCAAATATCCTTAACTGTCTTTCACACTGAGCGGCTGCACCTCCTCCGCATACACTGTTGCCCAGTGCAGCAGTCTGGGAGTTGACTTGTCTGTGAACCGAGGCAAATGCATTGAGTACTTCAGCTTTCCACATCATTGTCACTAGTTGTCCCCCATTCAGTAAGGGCCCACATTCCCTGACCACCTCTTGTTGCTAAATACCTGTAGAAACCCTTGTTACCCTTTACATCCCTTGTCTAGCTGCAACTCCAACTGGCTGCCTTGTCCCTGATTGACACCCTCGCTGCTTAGCAATTTTATACCCTCCCTTGTCACTGTCCACATTTCACTTCTTGTAAACTTTTTTTTGAGTTTAAGCCACAAGATTTCACTGTTAAGTCAAGCGGTCGCCTGCCATATTTGCTAACTTTACATAGTGCTTAATAAAGGTTAAACCATAAGGCTTAGTAGCAACAATTTTTAAAGAGTCCCTATGTTTTAGACTAATAGGGGTTATTTTTATGAGGAGCTGAGCTGCAGCAAAGCCCCTGTTAGCAAAACACTGTGAGTCAGTGGAATCAGAGATAAGAAGCCTGCTTCTTCCCCACTTTTTAAGAAAGCAATCAAAGTTATATTAAGTTTTGTAAAGGAATAAAGCTCGGTTTTATAATCACTGGGAAAAGACAGAGCTATGTAACCTTCTGCCCCTCTGAGTTGCAGCAACAAGGGCTGGGTTCAGTATCTAGGGGTTTTGTTCAATAACAGAATGCATAACCGGCTCGAGCCCCCTCCCAGTGACCTGGACACTTACATACCACCCCCCGGGGCGCCTCTAGGAGGCAATACTTCCCCTCTCGCAAGCACAAAGTCTGAGTGAAGAAAAATTCTTTTAATAAAGGAGGGAAACAATGCGGCATCACAATTGGAGAAACACCACAAACAGGATTATACACAAACCATAAGCAAAAACCCACTCTCGAAATACGTTTGGCAATGTCCTTCCCCTTTAGGGTCTTAAGTCCAATCAGCCCCAAAGTCCAACAACCAAAAGTCTCTGGTCAGTGCCACCTCAGAGTTCAAAAGTTTATCTGCAGGGTTTTACCCCCCTTCAGTCTGGGTGGAAATGGGGGGAGGCCACACAGAGGTGGTGGGGCCCACACAGAGTGGTAAGAGGCACCTTACGGTGGCCAAGGCCAACTGCTCCACCTTTCCATGGAGTTCTGCTGCAGCCTTCACCAGACCAGCTCCACCTCACCATCTGTGCCGCTCCTCCAGCCAACCTGTGAGCCACTCCAGCCTTCCCCGCAAACCGCTCCACTCCGCTCACTGTTCCATGGGCTGCTCCAACATGCTGCAAACTGCTCCACTCTGCCAGCCACTTAGCGATAGGTCTGTCAGGCTCCCCCACTAGTTAGCACAGCACTTAGTTCTCTCAGCTCAGTAATCCAGCTCTTTATATGATTTCAACTCTTAGCGATTCAGCTCATGGTAGGGGAGCCTGGTGCTGGTGCACCATTGGTCCAACATGAATTCAGCTCAGGCAGCCTTTAGATGGACTCCTAATGAATCAAAATAGCTCTACTTTAACAATGGAGAGAGGAGGATGTGTAAAAAAATCTGGTGTTTCCACGTGCCCTCAAAAGGGGCCCATACCATCAGGTACACACACCAGTCCCCAACCTCTCTCAATTCACTGGGTTTTGAAACTCATGTCCCTTGTCTAGCAAGTGTCACTTAATTTATATTGAGACATCTCTGTCATAAAGCAGTCTCCTAGTTCCTCATTCACATAATTGGGTGGCAACATTTTATTTATCGTGCACCAATAACAAAGAAATTGGGGATCGCAGACCTGTCAAAATAACCATCCCAGGCTGCCTTGGGCTATGCTGGGCGTGCCCGTGCAAATACCAGAGATACTTTCTGAAATTCTTTCCACACTTCCCATAATTCACCACCAGATGTCAGGGTAGAGCTCATCCTGACTCTGCTTACACCTATATGAAGAAATAGTCCTTTGTTGAGCACTTTTCCATGTGTTTTAATAAAAAATGAGCCTGCAGAACCACCCCAGGGTTAAACTCACAAACCCTTACTAACAAAACATTTTTAAAAGCTTTTCCCTATGATTTTAGTGAGGACAATTTGACACTGCAGCAAAAACAACATTTGTGAGCCAGTGGATCAGAGATAAGAAGATTGTGTCTTCCCCCACTTTTCAGCAAGTAGAGATGAAAGTTATAGTAAGTCTTGTACAGGGATAAACGCTTTAAAAGACAAGCTCATGTGAAGACACATCCCTTCGTTTAGCACTTTTGCACATGTTTCAGTAAAATGTGAGCATGCAGAAACATCCCAGGATTAAAAACACAGAGAACCTGTTTATGAAAATAAACTATAGTGATAAAGTTTCCCCTATGTTTTAGACTAACATTGCTCATATTTAAACAAGGACAATTTGAAGCAGTGTGCTTTTTCAGCAAAACCACTGTCGGCAAAAATAGCATCTGTGAGTCTGTGGGTCAGAGATAAGGAGACTGCTTCCTCCTCCTTTTTTAACAAATACAAGTGAAAGTTTTATTGTTTTGTAAAAAATAAACACTTTAAAAGACAAACCTATATGAAGACACATTCCTTTGTTTAACATTTTTGCAGGTGTGTTTCAATAAAATAGAGCATGCAGAAACCCCCAGAGTGAAAACCACAGAATCTTAATAGCAGCTAGTTTATAATCCCCTTATTCTGTAATCCAGTGGATTAGAGTTTATTTTCCTCCCCACTTCTAACAAATCCATATGAAAGTTATATTAAGCTTTCATTTTCTTAGGACTTTTAGATCTAAGTATAATTTTTTCTGTTGCATTATTGGAATGTCTTTGTTTTTAAATGTTTGCAGCCCATGTGCTGAGACACAGGTACAACTTTTTTTTAAAGTTTAACATGAAAAAGCAGTATTGCCTGAGCTGTAGCAAAACAAGGCCACTCTTAGGGATGTTTTGTAGAAATTTAGGGAACTAAAATGGCTTAAGATACTAGCCTATCCTTTTAAAAATAGTGTTTTTAAAGTACCAAAACAGCAACTGGGTAAGAATATGAAAACTGTTTCTGCCGCCCATTGGAATTCTGGGTTAAGCTCTCTATGCCTGATGGGGCAAAAACATTGTCTCAGGTGATTTTGGGTACGTGTCATCAGGCCCCCCTCCCTCCCTCAACCTAACGCAGCTAAATTTGACCTAACCCCATAGTGTAGACCAGGCCTTAGTTACTAGATCTCTTCCACAGAAAGACTCACCAGGCTGCAGCAGCCAGCTGCGGAGGGAGCCTGCAGGAAGGGTCAGAACAGGGATAGGAAGAACCGGAAGGGTGGACATTAAGACCCAGTGGTGCCCCAAATTTTCAGGTGCCGTACGCAGCCGCGTATGCTGCATATGCCTAAGGATGGCCCTGCCAACACTGGCAGTCAACCCTCTCATGAAGAGACGTTATACGGCTAGTATCTTAAGCCTTTTTAGCTCACTAAACTTCTACAACACATCCCTAAGAATGGCCTTGTTTCGTCACAGCTCAATCAATACTACTTTTTCATGTTAAACTTAAAAAAACCCCTAATGCTTCAAATAGGCCTCACTGCATACATAATATCCTTTAAAAAGGACATGTTATGTTACACAGGGCCGGCTCCAGGCCACAGCGTGCCAAGCGCATGCTTGGGGCGGCATGCCACGGGGGGCGCTCTGCCAGTTGCTGGGAGGGCGGCAGGCGGCTCTGGTGGACCTGCCGTAGGCATTTCTGCAGAGGGTCCGCTGGTCCCAAGGCTTCGGTAGACCTGCCGCAGGCGTTTCTGCAGACGGTCCGCTGGTCCCGTGGCTCCGGTGTACCTCCAGCAGACACTCCTGCGGCAGCTCCACCAGAGCCGCGGGACCAGGGACGCTTTGCAGAAACGCCTGTGGCAGGCCCACCGGAGCCACGGGACCAGCGAGTGGCAGAGCGCCCCCCGTGGCGTGCCGCCGTGCTTGGGGTGGCGAAATTGCTAGAACTGGCCCTGATGTTACATCTCAGTCAATGCTGTATTTTCATGTTAAAAATCCTTTTATTTCATGTTAAATGCTAAGAAAACCATTACATAATGAAACACAGCATGTTTAGCAAGTGTTAAAAGGATGGGGGAAAGTCGAGGAGTGGGATGTTCTTCAGCGGTGGGAAAGATGCTTGGGGTCTGGTTTTTCAGATAAGAATAAGGCAGCTAAAAGAGAGAGGGGACAGTGAGGTGAGGGGAGGGAGATGGCCCTTGTTTAAAAATCTTGGAACTATAGGATTGGTTCAGAAAAAATGTATTCTATGACGCAGCTGTAGAACAGCATCTGATTGGTCTGACCCAAAGGCGGTGATAACTAGTCCGGGGATTGAGAGCCTTGGAAGCTCCCTCTTTCCCCAGGAACAGCTGCAAGGGTAAGATCTCTCTCTCTGACTCAACCACCTGCTGTCTTTCCCCTTTGGAAAGGGACTTTCTTTTTCCTTTTCTTGCCCTGGTCTCTCTTTTAATCTATCTTTATGTATTTCTCTTTAATTTAATGTTTTTAAATGCTCTTTTCTTAACCTTCCCTTATATTTAATATTTTAAATGTTTCTTTGTCTTGTGCCACAGGTCAGACTAGATGATCTAATGGTCCCCTCTGACCTTATCTATGAATATTGGGAAGTGGGCTAATGTAAACGTAACTGATCCATGGACCAGGGCTATGAAAGTCAGACAACCTGGCACTGTCACTGCATCCCACTCACTCCCCGTCTGGTTTGTTATTTCTCCTGTTCCCCAGACCAAGCTGCGATGACGGGGAAGGTTCCCTCGTTCTCCCCCGGCTCCACAGTGAGCTCCGCTCTGCCCGGCTACGTCACTCTCTGCCTCGCTCTACAGGTTCACAGGCTGGCGTCAGGTAGGAGCTCCGGCCTCCTCGCTGGGTTCGCTGCTGTTGCTATTGCTGGTCATCACCATTCACCTCGCATCACTGCCTTGTCTTGTAAACCACATCTGCTCAACCTGCCCACAACCAGCAACATGGAGAAATCACAGGCTACACCTGGGTCCCCACTGACCATAGTTACTATCTATACACCATCTTGTCAGGCCTAGACACTACATCCACCCTGCTGCTCTGGCTGATTTCTGGCAGCTTCTAAAACACAGAACACAGTGAGCACCACTACAGGGCTTGTAAACTATTTAAAAGGACACCACCCAATTCCTGTACACTGCACTGACCGATTGTGTATGTCACAAATCAGGTTCTTCAGCCACGAAGGAGTCCTGAATCCTAGACTCTCCGGTTTAGACGTAACAGCCCACAAGTCATTCATGCTGCACTAGGCGCAGCTGACTGGGGCTCAGAGCTAGACCTCATCTCACAGTGAGGAAGTGAGGATATTTGCTGGCTTCTTCATTCTGTGCCCTCAGTGAAGCCCTTATATTGTCCCACTCCACCCCAGGGTTGGCTCCACAGCTACTTGGGCATTTTGGTTCCCTCCTGCTTTGGTTTCCATCCTGTTAATTTAACCAGCTCTCTCGGTCTCTCCTGATGTTGAGTCTCTGCGCCGACACCCCCACATCCTGTGCAATTCCACAGTGACCGGTTCTGTTTCTTGCATTTTTCTATCTGCCTCTTTCTCCCTCTCCACTATCTGACCTCTGACTTTACCTTTATAGCCATTGTCGGCACAGTGATGATCTGTTTTCATATCTTTACATCTTGTCAGCCTTTACACCACCCCTACTGCAGATGAGGAGGCCCCTGTGCTGGAGCAGCACTAAAAGGCCTTGGTGTATCAGAGACCCAGGACCCCAGCACCATTTATCCCCAGGGCATCCATGAGAAGTTAGAGATTTATTCAGAGATAATAGGGACAGTGTATAACACTCACATGTGAACTCTGTGTGACAGATACTGCAGCCACATGCGGCATTTTGGGGACTATCAAATTCACTTTATGCATGTTCTGTTTATTTGTGTACCCCCTTTACCAAAGGTATCTATACATGTTATATGTATCTTTGTGGGCTTGGGATTGTAATCTATGCCATGGAGGAGGGTTACCCCATCTCCTTCAGAATTTCCAAACCATGGGGGGTAATTACTTGAGGGACAGGTAACAGCTCCAGAGAAGTACCACCCCTGGGGAGAATTGCATAAACTGGGTTAGACCAGGTCCCAGAAGCCCAAGAGAACAAAGATGTTTGGTATAAAAGCTGGATTTGAACTGACCAGAGGCCCGAGATCTTGGGCTGCAAAGTGACAGGACCTGTTAACCAAGTGCAGAAACCTTAAGAGAAAGGTTTGAAAGACTTTGGAACCTACCAGAGGGTCTCATGTGCCAGATGAGAATCCTTTGGGATAAGTGTAACATGTGTTCAGACTTTTGATTGGTTTATGGTAAGTTTGCTCTGTCAGGCTTTTGTCTTTTAATGGTCTTTCACTTCTAATGCAGGGTGTTCTCTTACTGGGTGTCTTACTGCTGAATTAATGTCAAACCCCAGCCCCCATGCCAATTTAATTTCCTTTTTTCATTGTACATTTCACAGCACAGTTCACAGTGACTGGACCTGACCATCCAGTCACTGCCTCCCTAGGTGGGGAGGCCGTCCTGCCCTGCCACCTCTCCCCCAGGATGAGCGCTGAGAACATGGAGGTGAGATGGTTCCGATCCCAGTTCTCTGCAGTCGCGCACCTGTACTGTGATGGGCAGGATCAGTATGGAGAGCAGATGCCAGAATATCAAGGAAGAACTGAGCTCTTGAAAGACAACATCACCAAAGGGAGAGTTTCCCTAAGAATACGCGATATCCGACCCTCCGATGATGGACAGTACCAGTGTTTTTTTCAGTCTAGTGTCTCTTATGAAGAAGCTTTATTGGAACTGCAGGTGGCAGGTCAGTAACTTGTTCTGACGTTTTAACGTCTTCAACAGGGTAACAAGTGGAGTCAGAAGATTAATTGTGAGATTACACAATTTTTTTCATTATAGTGGGTCAGCAGCTCTGCTCTGGATAAGATTGATTCTAGTTTGCTCTTTAATATCCGTTTTTTATAAGTTCTCTAAAACCCAGATGCATACTCAGATTGCCTTGAACATTGCTGTGACTCATTGGTCTCTGGGGTGGGGCTAGTGGCCCAAATTTGAGGGCATTGGAGCAAGGGGTTAATGAGACACACTAACACCCTTACACAGTCAAGTGACATTAACATGTTGTGGTTATTACAATCATATTGTGCACACAGGGGGAAACAATGGCTGATCCTCCCCATACTGATGCCATCAGCTGGGATTGATCTCAGCTTGTGTCTGGCCCCTTCAGGGTAACAGTGGTTGATACACAAGACCCTGTAGTCCAAAGCCTGGTCTAAGAGTGGGATAATTGAGAAATTCCCTGCTGCCAGAACAGGTAGAGGAAGGAGGCCTGACCCCTGAAGTTGCTGACAGAGAGACCAGCAAGGGGACACAGGTGCAGTTAGTTCTGTAACGAGGACATGAGGTTTAGGCCAGGTGTAGTGAACACTTAGGTCTACATTCAAACACTGAGCCTTCTCCACACAAACCACTCCTAACTTGCAAAATGTTATTGTCTCATCACCCTTGCCCTGTGGGTGTGGATTTCTTTTGGGACGTTGCCTTCACTTACCCCTCACCAAGCGCTGGTGATCACTGGCATATCTGACACCAGGCTGCTGACAATCCCCACGGCAAGAAGTCTGTGCCCTGCTACTGACAGAGCCTGCACCGCTCAGTTCTGAAATGAGTCATGATTGATCCCTCAAGATACACCTGCACCTCTCCTGATGTCACTGTGACAGCTCTGCCAATAAGCTCCAAATAATCCCTCCACTGGTCATTACAGCTACAACGAGCAGAGTGGATGCAGTTTTAGTGCAAGCAACCAATTCCCAATAGTTATTTCAGCTCCAAAGGGGCAGAGTTAAGGTTGTTTGGATGTTTACCTTCCCAATGGATTTCCTCGTTTTAGAGGTCTGAGTATTGCTGAACTCAGCGTTCTGGAAGTGCATGAGATAGTACGGAGTAAAAGTTATCTGAAAGTAACTAAGGCTACATCTACACTACAGCTGAGATCGATAGAGTGGAGAGTGATGCATTGGCAGTCGATTTAGCAGGTCTAGTGAAGACTTGCCAAATCGACCGCAGATCACTCTCCAGTCAAGTCATGTACTGTTCCCCCGATGAGAAGAGTAAGGTAAGTCAATGGGAGACTGAATAATAATTAATATTATTCCTGTAGCTGGAGTTGCGTAGCTGAGGCTGACTTACTGCGATAGGATAGACCTACCCTCAGTTTTTGTCAGTGAATGGACGTGAGGAAGGATTACGGGAAGGTGCCATTGTCTGTGCTGCGTTCCACTGATTTGAATTGCAGCATGTATCTGCCTGCAGTGCAGCTGCATTCCCTGTGTTCAGTGTAGCTGTACTGACCAGTGGAGAGAGTAGTGGGGAGAGGGTCTCAGAGCTGTCACTGTGCTATGGAAGGGCAGGAGATAATATCACCAGGCAGCCTGAACTCTGTGCTAGCCAAGGTTTTGTCAGTGAATTTTCTAGTTGTTTTTTTTTTTTTTAACAGAAAGGGAAATGTTTGTTGTAGGAGCTAGTGGCCATTTATGTGGTTGTAGTTCTCACCTGGGTTTGCAGTTGCTACATGACTGTGCCTAAGTAATAACCAGAAGTGTAGTGTGGTGCTTTTCCATTAGCAGACCTGAAAGAACTTTACATCATTATCCCCATTTTACACATGGGAAACTGAGGCACAGAGGAGAGAAGTGAGTTGCCCAAGGTCATCCAGCAGCTCAGTGGCAGAGCAAGGAATAGTCCCAGTCCTGGGAACTCTCTGTTAGGCCACTTAGTTGCCCATTGCCCCTCCCCCCCGTATGTTCGGTGATGGTGCAGTGGGGATAATGGTCGTGCTTTGCAATGTTTGCAGTGTGTAGCTGGTAACAGGACTGGTGAGGAGAGAAATCTCATCCCAGGTCTCTGTCCCAACACCTGGACAGTTTTATTACCCAGCGGCTACTTTAAGCATGTAAGAGGAGACCTGTGTGTCTGTTTCCTTCTCCACCATCCCCTGCAACATGTATCTCCCCTCTGCCCTGCGTTTCTGGGTGCCCACATCACAGGCAGCAGCTTACTGGTGGGCCAAACACTACCTCAGTTATGTAGCCTGAGCTGCACACTGAGCTGGGCTGCTCACCCCAACTACCATGGGGAGCTTCGCACCCCAGCTCTGGTCCAGCCAGACTTCCCCAGGACCCCAGCCATGTTGCAGGCCCACCCAGTACAACTCCTCCTCCCCCACACACTCTGGCAACCCCACACAGGGGTGATGTGAATTTTAACTATTCATTTCCTGTGTTTTAGGCGTTTACATTTTCACCACATTCAGCCCCCACCCCACTCCCCATGATCACAGATTACATGAGGGGGTTGGACACCCCAAGAGTGACAGGGTCTCCCAGATCCCAGGACATACAATGGGAAGAAAAAGGAATTCAGAGCCCTGCAAAAGGGTAAGGCTCCCCCAGATCAGGAAAGGGGAGAATTTGGGGCTGACAGGACTGCCTGCCCCTAAACCCACAATTTTTACAGTCACCCTTCACAATATCAAATCCCTCCCATCCCACTCCTTCCCCTTACCTGAGGAGGCCACAACCCTTTTTTCCTCCCCTTCCACCCATTCCAGTTTATCCCCCTCCCCATAATACCCACATGCCTTGCTGCAGACCCAACCCCTGTTCCCATCTCCTCTTCCATCCCCATCACTCCTCCCAGTGAGTGTTTGCAGGTGTAATTTATTTTCTTTTCAAATATAGTTTCAGCACATTCCGAATTATCTCCTGGATACCGATTACAGCTCAAAAAAAAAACAAAAACAGAATCAAAACAAAAAACAAACAATCCACCCACCTTGAAATAGGCCTTGTCTACACTGCCAAGTTTTGTTGACAAAAGTTACACTGACAATCAAAAAGCGCTATAGTAATGTAGCCCTTCTGCCAGTTGGAGTGGGCAGCAAGAAGGGCTGCGTTCAATATCTAGGGGGTTCCTTTTTGACAATATAAACAAAACCGGCTTGCCCTCCCACCCAGTAACATGGGAAAATTTCACTCTACCCTCTGGGCGCTTCTAAGAGGCAATTCTTCCCCTCTCGCAAGCACAGAGTCTGAGATAGGAATAGTTTCTTTAATAAAAGTAACCTAGCATTAATCTGAGAAAACAGCACAAGCGATATTCATAAACACAAAAGCATGAGCAAGACACTCTCCATAGAGTATGCTGGGCAGTGTCCTTTGCTTCAGGTTCTTGAGTCCAACAACCAAGTTCTTGTAGTGTGCCCCTCGTTTAACACACCACTCACAATTGTTGTGTCTAGTCAGCACCGACCCAGAGTTCATAGGTACATCTGTGTGCATTCTGCTCCTGCCATGAGCGGAGTGGTGGTGGGGGAAATGCACCCGCCGGCCACCTGGCTGCTGTTCCTACCAGCCGTCCGCACTGGCCTGCTGGTCCCGCCAGCCGCCTGCTCACTGCTCCCATTGGCCGCCCCTGCCAACCACCTGCCCACTGCTCCTGTTGACCAACTGCTCCCTGCTCCCACCTGCCCGCTACTCCTGCTGGTCGCCTGCTCACTGCTCCTGCCAGCCACCTGCCCCCTGCTCCCACCTGCCACCCCCACTGGGTCGCTGCTCCCACGGGCCGAATTAAGATCATTCAGATTAAGATCATTTTATTTCACTTTAGCTCATCAGTAAAAGCGTGGCCTGGTACAGAAGGCATTATCTTAACCCTGCATTTTTTTTGTTATCTAATGTCTGTATTTTGTGGGTGTGAGTGTGAGTGTGTTTCCTGGCTCTCAGAGGAGTCCAGTTTTCTGCTGCCAACTTCTGTGCTCTGGAAGGGTACAAAGCACAGCCAAGGCAACCTGAACTCCCCAGTAACAAAGTTTTTTAGTAGTGAATTAATTTAACGTTTGTCTATACCAGGGGTGGGCAAACTTTTTGGCCTGAGGACTGCATGGGGTTTAAAAAATTGTATGGAGGCGCTGGTTAGGGGAGGTGCGTGCCCCACACCATTCTGACCCCCCTGCTTCTCGCCCCCCCCCCCCCGGACTTCTGCCCATCCAATCCCCACTCGTTCCCTGATGCCCCTGGACCCTGCCCTATCCACTCCCCTGCTCTCTGTCCTTGAATGCCCAACTACTCCCCGCCGCGCCCAATCCACCCCACCTTCCTCACTGCCCCCCTGTGTCCCTCCCCATCTCAACCCCCCCCCGACTTCCTGATGGCCCCCTGGAACCCCTGCCCTATCCATTCCCCTTCTCTCTGTCCCTTGAGTGCCCCTAGACCTCCTGCCCCATCCATCCTCACCTCTCCTTCCTGACTGTCACCCTGTGATCCCTGCCCCATCCAACCCCCCTGTTCCCTGCCCTCTGACCGTCCCGGCCTCTGACCACCCCCAAAACTCCCCTGCCCTCTATCCAATCCCCCTCCCTTGCTCCCTTCTAGTGCTGCCTGGAGCACTGATGGCGGGTGGCGCGGCTGCACCAGGACAGGCAGCCGTGCTGCCCAGCTGGAGCCAGCCATGCACCACAGAGCACCGGGTCAGGCCAGGCTCTGCAGCAGCACTGCCCCAGGAGCTCACAGCCCCACCAGCCAGAGCATTGCACCAGCAGTGCAGTGAGCTGAGGCTGTGGGGGGAGGGGCTGATGGTCAGCATCCCAGGCCAGGAGCTGGGCAGGAGGGTCCCGCCGGCCAGATGTGGCCGGGGGGGCCACAGTTTGCCTACTTCTAGTCTATACATATACATGCACTGGTTACAATCATAGATTATTAGGGTTGGAAGGGACCTCAAGAGATCATCTAGTCCAACCCCCTGCTCAGAGCAGGACCAGTCCCCAAATCCCTGGATGGCGCCCTCAAGGATTGAACTCACAACCCTGGGTTTAGCAGGCCAATGCTCAAACCACTGAGCTATCTCTCCCCCATATGGACACTCTTAAATGGTTTGGAAATGGCTTATATTAATGTAGCTTGAGCTGATTCCTTCTTGATTTAAGTGTCCACATAGGGGTTTGCACTGGTTTTAAAAAAAAAACAACACAAAAACTTTAACGAAACTAGAGCAAGTTGTGCATAGAACAGCCCTGACATTAAGATTGATTCTATCAAATTGGAATCTGACCAGATTAACTGACCAGCTGCACTTGTAGACTCACATTCAGTTCTCAGTTTAATAGGAAATGGCTTTTGATAACTGTGTAATAAAACTTTTTACTCATTACTGGGCACTGTAGGTTTATCACAAGTTCATTTATTTCTTCTGTAGGTTTGGGCTCTGCTCCTGTCATCTCTGTGGAGGGACATCAGGACGGAGGGATCCGGGTTGTGTGTCGATCAGCTGGATGGTACCCGGAGCCCAAGGCTCAGTGGAGAGATCTCCAGGGGCAGCTCTTACCATCAGCCTCTGAAAAAATATCCCCAGATGCCAATGGCCTGTTTCAAGCAGAGATTGCCATTGTTCTAACTGAAGAGTCCAACCAGAAAGTGTCCTGCTGTGTCAGGACCCCCCGACTCAACCAGGAGAGAGAGTCAGCGATTTCCATAGCAGGTTAGTGCCCGTTTGTGCTGCACATGGATAGACTGAGACGCTGCAGACATGGGCGGAGAGTATTTATCATTGTGTCTCCTGTTTATTGGCCTGAACCTTCAATGTGCTGAGCATGTCTGGGAAAGTCCTGTATAACCTCAGTTCTCTTTGGCTATGTCTACACTGCAGTTCAAAACCTGCTGATGACCAAGGCCAGCTGGCTCAGGCTAAGGGCCTGTTAAATTGTGGTATTGATCTCTGAGCTTGGGCTGGACCCTGCTACATGCACTAAAAATTCCATGCTGTGCTTTGATCTACCTCACTTTAAAATGGGAACAGATCAAAGTGCACCAGGGAACTTTTAGTGCAGTGCAGCAGGGTGCACACAGCCAGTTAGTGCACAGCTGGTCAGTGCACAGTGTATTTACATCCCAGCCTGCCGCGCATTAACTGTGCCGATAGACGAGCCACCGTAGAGCAAAGTGGGGTGAGTTGTTCCCATGGCCTTAGGGAGACGCCTCCCTCTCTGTTCTGGGATTCTTGTGTATTCAGATTCTGGATTCTAAGAAATAAAGTCATGATACACTGCAGCCTTCCAGCAGGAGTGTTTATGCTTGTATCTCACTTTGTGTGTGTGTGTGTGCATATGCACACACGCTGTGAACATCACAATTATCTGTGGGGGTGGGGGAGGGAATTCTCCTTTGTTCTCAGTGAGTGTTGTGGGTGCTGAATATTTATGAAAATCTGGGTAATGAAGTCACTTTTCCTGACTAGCACAAGAGAGCCCTGAATATGGCCTGAGCGTTGCTACTTAGATTACAACTGAAAATACCAGCAATTAAAGTTCAGACCCAAAATATGCAGAAACAAAATCTTACCTAAGAGCACCTTAATTTTTAGAAAAAAAGGTTGTGATTTTATGTGTTATTATCTACCAAATAACTTGGCTACTATCAAATGAATATTTAATCACTATAATAGTAAGAAAGTTGTATTTGTAAACCACTATTCATCTGAGGTCTCATAGTACTGCTGTGCCGGTTAGTCTATGATATGCCCAATATTACCTGATTGTTATGTTCACAGCACACATGGAGAGTTAGAAACAAAACATAAATGCTGTTCCTGAAAGGCTGCAATTTCACACTTCTCTTTTTCTAAGAATCCAGAAGTCTAACACACCACAGCCAATACAGAGAGAGACAAAGCAGGCTGCTCCCTAAGGCAGAGAGGCAGAACCAAACCCACCCTGCTCTAGGCTGGCTCTTTGCAGACTGACTGCAGAGGACCCAGATGCACGCTCCCTACAGAGCCGCTTAGCCTGCAAGCAGGACCAGGAATCCCCTCAGGATTTCAAGGGTCAACTTGTAATTTTTACATGGTTTTCAATACACCACACTAATCACTGAGCAAAAACCCTGTAGATAGCCATTGCTCCAAGGCCCAGGAAAGAGGATGCTGGGGGAATTTTTACTCTGAATCTCCAAGCTCAGTTTTGTTCTTATTAAAATCCTGCATTAACATATTTTGGGCCAGCTTCCTTCATGTGGCTGAACCCCAGTGAGCACAGGGGTGTCAGGAACCTCCTCACAACTCTCTGATTCTGAGATCCAGTCTGCAGTGGCTTCAGCCTTGGGATCAGTTAGAGCAGCCTAAGAAGTGCCTGAACTTACGCCAGTGGGGGATGGTGTAGCATAATGGAGCTGCACCCTACCTCCTCCCTACCCTCAATACCCCTCTCCCATTAATTAACTATGTTCAGTAACCAGACAAAAGCTTGGGTTTTGATTGACTTAATAATAAAGCACAAAGCAACCACATCTCCCTGTGTATTACCCTGTGAGACTCTTAACTAGTCACAGCATCGCCACTGTCACAGGGTCCTGCCTTCATTCTGTGTGTGTTTGCTCCCAAGTCAATGGCACTTTCTCTTGCAGAGCTGTTTTTCCCAAGGGTCAATCCCTGGATGGTGGCTCTATGGGTGATCCTGGCTGTTCTCATTCCCCTGGCCGGTTACTGCTTCCGGAGGCAACACAGAGCGAAAGGTGAAGTAACAAAAGGGGGGAATTTGGTGACAGAGAGGGAGAAAGAGAGAAACAAAACCAAAATAAAGATACAGGGATTAAGGGGCTTTGATTCTATGTTTGGAGGAGTTTCAAACAATGGAAGCTGGGCTGAGGGTGAAGAGGAAGTTGAATAAATTATGATCATGTTTGAAACAAGAAGTGTCACGTGGTTTCACCCATTCAGATCTCACTCAGGAATCCCAATCAAATGTGATTCTGAACTGTTCTCTGGGGATCAGCATGGCTCAGTTCGAAACACTTTGTGAGGCTCAGGTTGCTGGGTTTGGAACGCCGACATACGTAACTTGGCTGCTTACAGGAAAACCAGAATTACACCACATTACAGCATGGCCGCGGCAGCACTGTGACGTGGGCAGTGTAGTCATGCTTTATCGCTGGGCAATGAAAAAACCCACCCTGAACAAGTGGTGGTAGCTTTATCCTGCAATAAAGCACTGTCTATACTGGCACTTTTCACCGCTAAAACTTTTGTCACTCGGGGTGGAGGAGTTCACACTCTTGAATGACTAACATTTTAGCACTGAAAGTGGCAGTGCAGACACAGCCTGAGATTTGTTCAGCCTGAGATCCTGCTACAGCAACAGGGCAATAAAGTCTCTGTTGTAGTATAAGTGCTCAGCTGTAGGTTTTTTCCCTTTAGTCCCAAAAGGCAGAAATTGTCCTTCAGTGATCTGTGTGTTTATAGGGAGCTGGGGTTCTCATAGCTGCCTAAGGGATCTGAATGCCCAGTTTTTGTTTAAAGTAATAGGCACTGAATGTGCAAACCCCCAAGGGAGCTGTGAAAGTCCCACCTGGAGGATTTTCTCACCTGAAGTGCTGTGAATTGTATGTAGAAATGTAGCAGTGTCAGAAGAATTGGGAAGGGGAAATGTCTGTTACAACAATTTCCCAGTGGAGACGGAAGCAGGTAATTCAGAGAAGCAGAGAGGAGCTGTGTTGCTTACTTGTGTTTTGTACTTGTGAAAGTTGGAACTGGATGTTGCACTTTTAGAATTGTCTCCTACACACTCTGTCAGCACCAGGTGTGAACTGGTTTAGTCTGTGTCCTGTTACTTAATGGGGGGGCGGGGGGAGATAATAACAGAAATGTGGAAATGGCAGAAGTGCTTAATGACTTTTTCATTTTTCACCAAGAAGGTTGGGGATGACTGGATGTCTAACGAAACGAATGCCAGGGAAAATGAGGTAATATCAGAAGAGGGTAAAATAGGGAAAAGAACAAGTTAAAAATTCCTTGTACAAATTAGATGTCTTCATGTCACCAGGACCTGATGAAATGCATCCTAGAATACTCAAGGAGCTGACTGTGGAGATATCTGAGCCACTAGTGATTGTCTTTGAAAAGTCATGGAAGGTGAGGGAGAGATTCCAGAAGACTGGAAAAGGGCAAATATAGTGCCAATCCATGGGTATGTCTATACTGTCAAGTTTCTGCTCAACAAGTTATACCACTTTTTTTACTAAAGTGCTGGAATTAAACCACTGTTGCATGTCCACACTGGGCTCCTTGTGACAGTGGAACACATCCCCATTAGCAGCTTTTGCAAGGGCAAAGAGAGCAGTGCATTGTGGTAGCTATCCCACTGTGCAACTGGCCACAGGGTGCTTTGGGAAGGGTTGCAATGCCTTATGGGGCAGGCACAGTGTCACATGATGCAGGTTTCTCAATCCCATTGTTCCATGGCATCCTACTACAGCTGCTTTTCAACTGAAGGGTAGGTGGGCAGAGTGTGTGACAGAGAGTGTGTGTGTGTATGGAGGTGGGGGAGATACAGTATGTTTTAGAGAACAGAGTGCGCGTCAGCATGCTGTCTTGTAAGTTCAGACAGCGGCAGCAAGCAACCAGTCCTGTGGCAGGGGGAGGGGGAAACCCAGACATCATCCCCCACCTCCCTCCCAGGGCCGGCTCTAGGTTTTTTGCCGCCCCAAGCAAAAAAAAAATTGGCTGCCCCCCACCCCAGCCCTGGACTCCTCACCGCACCCCCCTGCTGCACCAGCCCTGGGCTCCCCCCCACACACCACCACCTGCACCCTCCTTCCACCGCAGCCCTGAGCAGGTCATTCAGCAGGAATTTTGGATATGCACAGAACACAGGCAGGACTGGTTCCCACGTGGTTACAGAACTGCAGTAAAGTGGAACAATTTTCAGCTTGTGTGATTGGAGGATATCTGGATGCATATTATAAGACTGTCCTCCATAAATGAGGAAAAGTTGAGGTGCCTTTATTTTTCTTTTGTTCCACTCTTTCGTAGAATGGGGATTTGCCAAATGCAAGTATCAACTGTCTCCTTTTAAACAACAAACAAAAAGGCAATGCTGATGAAATATCAATTCCAGTCCTAATAACCACTGGAAGCATTTTGCTTAAATTTTATCCTTACTTTTCTACAGCAAGTTACAGTGGATCAGTAATTTGATTTGGGAGAAATGAAGTAACAGTGCCCAAACTGACTTGAGCACCCTGAATTGTGAGGTGTTCAAATCTGGAAGGGCAGGTGCTGGGGGGTGGATGGGGGGTGACTGTGGCTTCAGGGAGCACGCAGATGTAGCAGCAGCGTGTCTGGTGCTGCGGCGGAGCCAGACACGTCGGTCTGAGTGGCGCGGTAAGGGGGCTGGGTGGGAGAAGGGTGGGGGTTGGGGGGCAGTCAAGGACAGGGAGAGGGGGTTGGATGGGGTGGAAGTTCAGGGGGGCAGTCAGGAGCAGGGAAAAGGGAGGTTAGATGGGTCAGGGGGTCAGGGTGAGCAGTCAGGAGACAGGCAGCGGTTGAATAGGCATGAGAGTCCAAAGGGTTTGTCAGGGGACAGGTAGGGGGTGAGGTCCTAGGGGGGAAGTTGAGGGGGTCTCAGGAGGGGGCAGTTGGGGACAAGGAGAAAGGAGGCTTAGGGGGTGGGGTCCCAAGGTGCAGTTAGGGGCAGGGGTCCCGGGAGGGGACAATCAGGGGACAAGGAGCAGCAGCGCTTAGATAGGGGGTTGGGTCCAGGGAAGGGGAGATCAGGAAGCAGGGGGGGTTGGATGGGTTGGAGTTTCTGTGGGGGGCAGTCGGAGGGAGTGGATGGTGGGAGGGTAGAGCTACCCTCCCTCCCCATGGAGTGTCCTATTTTTTGAATGTTAAAATATGGTATCTCTATCCTTCACATGCAGCTCTCCACTCACAGCAGGCTGCAGCAGGAGGTCTCAGCAACCTCACTCCCTCCCCCTCTTTCCTGTTGGCACGCTCGCGTGCACACACACACACACACACACACACAGAGCTGCCTCTGTGTTCAACAGCAGGAGCGTTCCACATTAATGGTTTGTTTTGTGTCCCAGAGCAGATCAGCACTGCATGCAATGAATGTCAGAAACAGAGGTTTGAAGGGGATGAGCGCATGTCTCCAGGGTAGACGAGTTCAGAACAATGAACAGAGTGGCCGCTAGAGGGATTATGGGACACTTCCAGAGGTCAATTGATTGCTTTCTGTGCTGTAATGTGTTTATATTGCCAATACAGTGCTGGAGTCTTGGCCCTTTAAGGCTTACGACTCTCGTTGAGGTATTTTTTTGGCAACGCTGCAACTGAGGAGTTTCTGCACACGCAGTGGCTTGGCAGTGTGTACACCTCGGGAGTTACAATGCAGAAAGCTGCTTTACTGCACAGTAGCTTGCCAGTGTAAACAAGGCCTATAAAAAGTGAAATAAGGACAACCCGGGGAATGACAGACCAGTCAGCCTAACTTCTGTACCTGGAAAGATAATGGAGCAAATAATTAATTTGCAAACATCTAGAAGATAATAAAGTAATAAGAAAGAGTCAGCCAGAATTTGTCAAGAACAAATTGTGTCAAATCAACTTGATAGCTTTCTTTGACAGGGTAACAAGCCTTGTGGATAGGGGGGAAGTGGTAGATGTGGTATATCTTGACTCATAAACAAACTAGGAAAATGAAACCTAGATGGAGCTACTATAAGGTGGGTGCAAAACTGGTTGGCCAATGTACATGGCAGAGGGGCATTGCTGGCACATGATGGCATATATCCCATTGGTAGATGTGCAGGTGAATGAGCCCCAGATGGTATAGTTGACGTGGTTAGGTCCTAGGATGGTGTCCCTTGAATAGATATGTGGACAGAGTTAGCACTGGAGTTTGTTGCAGGGTTTTTTTCCTGGGTTAGTGTTTTTGCTTTGTGGTGTGTGGTTGCTGGTGAGTATTTGCTTCAGGTTGGGGGGCTGTGTGTAAGCAAGGACTGGTTTATCTCCCAAGATCTGTGAGAGTGAGGGATCGTTCTTCAGGATAGGTTGTAGGCCCTTGATGATGCACTGGAGAGATTTTAGTTGGGGGCTGAAGGGGACAGCTAGTGGCATTCTGTTACTTTCTTTGTTGGGCCTGTCCTATAGTACGTAACTTCTGGGTAACCTTCTGGATCTGTCAATCTGTTTCTTCACTTCAGCAGGTGGGTATTGTTGAAATCCTGGTGGAATTCCTCAAGGGCCTCCTTCTCATGAGTCCAGATGATGAGGATATCATCAAGCTAGATGTCAGTAAACAAGTAAACAACTCTCCCCCTTTTCTCCCTCTAGAAATGCTGCAATTTGATCTAGAGAACAAGGAAGGTCAGTGTCTGCGGCCAGTGGGGTGGGTTAAGGGTTATATGAGAATGTTTCCCAAAAATGTGTCAGATCAGTAAGCTAGAGATTGCCAAGCAGGGGAGACATTTGGAATGAAGCCAAAGGGAGGCTGGGACTCAGTGTAAAGATTGTCACATCTGGGGATTCCCTCCCTCGCCCCTGGGGACCCAGCTGTGCCTGGAGGGCCCATGGGCAATGATGGTTGAGGCTGCAGCTACGGAGCTGTGTGGGCTGAAGGGCCTGCAGCAGGGACACTACAGAGCAATGGGGAGCGGTGATGGGTGAGAAATCAGCAGACCCCATGGGTGAAAGTGGGCTGGTACGGGCCGGTACGGCGTACCGGGAAGAAGTGGCCACTAGTACAGGACCGTATGCAGCCAACATTAAAGTGCTGTCGCAGCAGCGCTTTAACATTGCTGCCCCTTTTATCCCCCCCAATTGGTGATCCTGCTGGACCCTACCGGCAGGGCTGCCGACAGGGGAGAGGAGGGGTAAAAGGGGCAGCTGTCCTGGGACCTGGGGCTCCTGGCTGCTGCCACCACTACTGTGGCCAGAGCCCCAGGCCCTTTTAAATCACCGCCGGAGCCCCGTGTGGTGCAAGCCAGGGAGCACGTATGGGATGGCTGGGAGAGGCTGAGTGCCCAGCCCCACCCCTTCCACCCGAGGCCCTGCCTCTTCCAGGGGCCTGGAGCCAGGGCCCCATCCACTAAGTCTTCTATGTTACTTTCACCCATTGGAGAGCTCCTCCCTTCATCTGGTGTTGGGGGGGAAGGTATTTGCACATAGACGATTCCAATGGGGAAGGGGGGAGAGGGAGAGTAAATGCATGTTCTGAAGAAAGTGCAAAACACCCATGGGATGGAACAATTACAAATAATGTGCTGGTGTTTGAAAGGGTGATGGGGAATGTCTCCGTACCGGCACCAGAGCCCAAGCAGTGAGCTCAGGGGTGCTCGCGCTGACACAAACATGCTCTGAAGGGGAAGGGGCCAATTGTCCTAAAACTCCTTGGAAGTTACAGACACAGCACCCTGAGGCCAGGCCATGAGTCACCCTAGCCTGGCTGGGCCAGAATCATTGCTGAGGGCTGTGAGACTTGTCCAGTATTTAACAGAATTCCTCACATGGGATCCCCCCTTCCACAGCCTTGTTAAAAGGGAAGGGGCAGGATTTCACCCTCAGTGACATGGGCTGTGTGAGTGAGTGAGAGTGTGTGTGTGTGTGTTTGTTTTGGTATCCAAGACCAGGAGGCATTTCGTACTTGGGGGAAGGGAGGGAGAATGTATCTCCTCTCTCCCCTCCCTGTTTTAGCACACACAGAGCTCACACTGTATTTGGATGGAGAAGGGAGGGCCCTGAATTCACTGTTCCTCACCCTGGCAACCTTTGATGAGGTAGCTGCCCCACTGTCCTCTGCCCCAATATTTGGCATTGCCCCACTACCGTCTGCCCTTGCTGCACTGCCGCCCTCCCCAATACCTGTCCTCATCCAACTGTGAGAGAGAAGCACACAAGCTGAATGTTTCTGTTAAAATGATCAGTACTGAGATAATTGCAAATAATGACAATTAAATTGTCATTGATCAGGCTTTAGTGTCAGCATCCCAACCCCACTGTGCTGAGTGTGAGAAGCAAACAGTGCTGCCTGCAGACTCAGACAGATCTCCCTGGCTGGAGCACTGCTTACACCCGGGTCAGTTGATCAGTGTCACCTTTATACCCAGAAAGGCTGGACACATTTTAATATATGGAGGGTGAGATTTTCACCCCCCTCTTAACTGCATTATGTTCAGTAAAAGGATCAGAGCAGCGTTAACAGGGTTCCTGAAAACCTGAATCCAACTGGGAGAAGATTCCTCCATTGCAGCAAGGGCATAAAACAGCTGCAAGCTGCCCTTTGAGGACCCCCTCACAAGTTCTATTGTAAGGGACATATGTGAGATGGGACTGGGACAAGAGGAGTGTGTCAGGGCGCGACCACAGTGCAAAGGCTGGGCCTTAAGGAAAATGGTGCCCTGAGTGGACTTGTATTTTGGTGCCCCTGGCCCCCGTGGGCACAGTGCTCCCCCCATTTCCCTGTGGGTGCCCCCAGTGATCCTGGCCCCCACGGGCTCCCCCTTCACTCCAACACCTGCACTGTGCCCCCTCTTCCCCAACTCCTGCCCCGCGTACCCCTAATCCCTTCACTCCCCACCTCCTCTGTTCCTAACCTCTGCCCCCATCCTGTGTCCCCAACCCGTGCACTGTGCCCCCTTTGCCCCAACCCCAGCCCTCATATCCCTAATTGCTTCACTCCCCACTTCCTGCACTCCTAACCCCTACCCCTGTCCTGTGTCCCTAACACCTGCACCCCCTTCCTGTGCCCATGTGGGAAAAGTGACCTGAATGCACGGAGCATCTGGCATTGCTGTTCCCTCCCACCCTTGAACTCCGCTCCTCTGCACACCCCTAGGGGCTGGGGGGCGGGCATGATGGAGGAGCGATGTCAAGGTTCCCTGCATCCCAGGTCACTTTCCCTGCCTGGGCTGTGTAAGGGGAGGGCAGGAGAGCAACAGCTCCTGATGTCTCGCCTCTGTGAGTTTGCTGTGCTCCCCTGCCAGCCAGGAGCAGTTTCTGATATTACATACACTAAGCCACAGAAACTCACTCTTCTTATGGAATGTATGTGTAGACATGGAGCTATATACCGGTGTAACAAAAGCGGTTTAAATTGCCACTTTACCTTGTACTAGTGTAACTTTCCCATGCAGACAAGCCCTGTGTTACTGTGGGGGGTTGATTTGGCATTCAGAGAACCCAAGATCAGGAGATACAGGGCAGGGCTTAAAGTTGCCTGAGCCCTCACATGCTCCTGGGCTGCAGGTTCTGAGCACAAAATCTCACCCTGAGAGTTTAGGTCACGGGGCATAATTATGTAGCAAATCTTTAACAAGAGAGTAGCACATTTTGTTGATTACATAGGCCCAGTAGTAATCCCAGCTGGGCTCCTCCCCGTCTCCATCCCCCTTCAACCGGGTCCCCCTTCTCCCCACTCTGGCCATAACCTTATCGAGCTTGGTGAAAGGCAGAAAACTGGAAAAATTAATTTCCGCTCAAATCAGGCTTTTCTGATTGTTACCCAAATCAGTAGCGTTCAGACCAGAGCAGGGATGCGAATGGCTCTGGCTGGACTCTGGGGGTAAGGAGAACCAGCTGGGGTGTCTGGCTGACACTGAGTCAAACGAAGTGCAGCTTTGGAGGGGATGACTGGAGTGTAATGAGGGACTGCTGGCCCTAACTCTAACCTCACCCACAAGCTTTAACCCTACCCTAAGATCACTGCCTCATCCTGTATTTGAGGGATCAAATGTGATTTTAATGGAAAATCAAGCTTTTACAGTTCTCTGGTTTTCACCAAAATCAGGAGGTTTCTGCCCACTGAAGCCTAGAACATGCCCTGAAACACTGGAGCTGATGGGACGTGGTTTTTCAAAAGTCATGCCATTACACAGACAGACAGAAACGCCAGCGAGTTCAGTGTGGGGCTCCCGTTCACTAGGCAGAAGGGAAGGAGACAGCTATTTACTCAGTGTTTTAACTGTACTAAGGTCTTGTGTCCACAGTATTATGCTCACAATGGGTATAGCTAGGCAGAGCGCCTCTGTGTGTTCTACTTTCTACTGGTAGAAAAATGACTCCTATGAGCTTGCAATACTTTCAGATAAATCTTCTACCTTGTAACACGTCTCTCCTGCTGTTCACTTGCAGCGGCGCATCGTGCAGAGAAAAGTGAGTCCGTTTGTTCATTGTAGTGGGTAAGAGAGAGGGAATCTCAAACTTTACAAGTTCCATAGACCCCCGCCCTCCCCCCAGGGCAGGTATTCAGAGCTCTCACTATGAACGGAGAGTCAGTTTGGTTTGTGTGGTGTGGGATCTTGTTGAGTAGCCTCCTTTTTCTTTGATCATATGTTTACTTGATTCTCTTTGCTTTACTTTTAGAGACACTGCAGGGTGAACTCAGTAAGTTGCCTTTTATTCCTAACATAAACCTTGTTACAAAATTGTCTCGTATTCGGAGTGTCTGTGTTCAGGGGAGGTCTCATCTCTGTCTGTGTTTGGTTTCAGAGTGGAGAAGAGCCCTACTAAATGCAGGTAAATAAATTTGTGTTTTTGCTAATAGATAGTTATTATACAGAAATATATTTTCTCTTATCATAAACTTTGTTATAGATTGTTTTCTCTTCAGCAAGTCTGTGTTCAGGGCAGTTCTCATCTCTCTCTATTTGTTTGATTTCAGGTTGGGAGAAAGCCCGACAATGTACAGGTAACTGTGCTGTAAGCTCCGCTGAAATGAGATCTGTCAAAACGCCACCAGCCCCTGAGAGCTCTCTGCTCCTTTGCTTTGGAAAAATGCTGACTAATGAGACTATTTCCCCTCCACTTCACCTTCCCAATATGGTATCTGGGTCATGCCTGATAGACATTATCTCACCTAACCTGAATAGGCATTAAACTGCTCAAATCTCCCCTCCCAACAGTAGGGTTTTCCTGCTCATACAGGTCTTTAACCTGCAATTTCTTTCTATAATACTCTGAAGGGATAAGAGCTGTTCAGTGTCTCCACGGATTTGGGCTGAGGCAGGGCCTGTCCCCAGTGCAGAGGCAGATGTTTTTATAACCAGACTGTGAAACTCACAGACACAAGTAAAACAAACTGTGCCCACACAGCAGCTTTCCTGTCTCTCAGCTGTGGCTGAGCTGTGTTTTACATTCACACCCAGCCTGCTGCCTGACCTCTGTGTGCACTGGTGCATGCTGGGGGAGACTGGGCAGCGCCAGCAGAGGTTAGCAAGCCCAGAGGACATGCACACACACAGCAGCACCAGTAGCCCAGGGGTCAATGAATTCCGGGGTATCCTACCACACAGAGCTGGGAGGGAGTGGGGCAGGGCCGGTGCAACCATTTAGGCAAACTAGGCAGCCGCCCAGGGCACCTAGTGGTTGGGGGCGCCTAAAAGCCCCCTCAGGTGAGGAGGTGGAGGTGAGCTGGGAGGGGGGCGCACGGGGAGGGTGCTGCAGTAAACGGGGCGGGGGAGGCCACAGGAACAGCTCCCTGCCCCAGCTCACCTCCACTCTGCATCCTCCCCTGAGCACACAGCCTCCACTCTGTCTCCTCCAGTCGGCGCCGCACGCCTGGGCAGGGAGGAGAATTAGAGCAGCTCCAGCGTGCTCAGTGGAGGAGGCGGAGCCGAGGTGAGCTGGAAGGGGGAAAACCCAGACAGGGTTAGCTTCTGTGGGGGGATGGGGTGGAGAGGGGTTAGCTGTCGTGGTGGTGGGGGTTTCTGCTGCGGGGGGGGCTCCCCGGGTGGGGGAGCTGAGTTAGCTGCCTTGGGGGGGGCGAGGTTAGCTGGGGGTTGCAAGGTGGAAGTTTCGCGCCGGCGAAACTTCCTTGCACCGGCCCTGGAGTGGGGCGCTCTGACCACCATCTCCTCAGTGAAGCCAAGGCCTGAACAGGCTGCAGGGATGTTTCCTCCTCAGGGAGAGGTTCCAGCAGGTGTCAGGGCTGAGCCACGTTGGCAGGACAGTAGGGGGCTCACACGGCTGCTGTGATGTCTTCCTATCCTTGACACACAGAGCTCCAGCAGCCGGGGTGTAAACCCCACTTGTACCCCCAGCACTGAACTCACTGACACTGTCCTATGATCCCCTCCCCTCCCGAGGAGGTGAAGGGGGGGGGGCCCTGGGGCTGCTGTTGCCCATCCCAGGAATGGGGTGAAAGGGACGTGGACACAGACAATGTCCCTGCTTGCACTGTGAGAGGCAGACCTGGCTGTACCTGGACTTCAGAGCCTGAGCTCCAGCCTGATCCTGAACTTCTACACAGCTATTTTTACCACAACAGAGGGAGGCCCACAAGTCTGAATCTGTTGACCTGGCTCTGGGACTCGTTGCCATGGGCTGTGTAGACAAACTCAAAGTGTCTCCAGAGTCTGGGTGTGAGAGTTTCCAAAGTGTCTGACCCAGGGATGGTTAATGAGAGCGAGGCAGGTGGCCAAGGGAAGTAGTTACATGGAGACACCTGAGGCCATGGAGCTCTGAGACTGACTCTGTGATCATTATCTGCTCTGGGAGACACCCAGGTGCAGCGGCAGATAGTCTGTGCCGCTTGCAGCATCCATGGGACAAATCGATCTGGGCAGAGAGTTCAGGCTGGAGCCGAGTCTCCATTTTCACCTGTGTGTTTCTGGGGGTGTTGACAGTTACTGGCTGCGAGCCACTGGGATCTGGGCTCCTAAGTTGCTCTGACAGGTTTGAAGTGGAGCTGGATGAAATATTTTGGTTTGATTGAATCCATGTTGAGTTTGCTGAATAGTTTCAGTGAACAGAAAAAGGTGCCACTGCTTCCCTTTTAGCCTTTAGCCCAGTGGCTGGGCCCTCAGCTGGGAGCCCCAGGTTCAGCTCCCCAGGTGATGTGGGGCAGGAATTGGAATGTGGGTTGGGGCTGGAACCACTGGGCTCTTCTGAGTGTCTGATGTGGGGCTCCCTCAATCTCTCCTGCTGAAGATGCTCCCTGTCTCTGAACGCTGCCATGGGCACTGGGCCAGAGCATGGGAGTCAGAGTGACTCTGCAGCCCAGTGTGTCGGGCCCCCACCTGGGAGCCCAGTGTCCAGCTCCCCTGCTCCAGTGACCCTGTAATTATTGATCCATGACCCCAGTGACGAGCGGGGGGTTACGGGAGGGGACACAGCAGTGTCTCAGGTTGTGTCTGCTGGGGTTTTCATTCACTGATAAAGCTGCCCTGGTGCAAGCCCCGAGTGCAGATGCGCTGCATGGCACCTGGTGGAGCTTATCTCAGATCGCGGGGGCAGGACATTGGGAAACAGTCCCCTGACTGTCCCAGCTTCATGAGCAACAGCCAAATATGTATGTATTTACCCCACCCCAGAATCCCCCACTGCACTGCCCCCTCCTAGTGAGCCCAGCCCAGACACACTGCCTATGCCTTGGGGGAGGGTCTGGGCCCGGTATGGAGAGGGGCTGCCTGTGGCGTTTGTCTGGCTGGAAAATGGAAGAGTCCCAGCTTCACCCCCTGGGGCAGGGCTGCCTGGCCACTGTGTGTGGGGACGGCACAGACCTGATCTTAGTGACAAACCCACCACACGTGGCCGGAAAGCAACAGAGATTCCCTGGGGTCTGCCTCTCCCTCCCCCCTCTCTGGCTCCTGCCCCTTTCGTACCCTTCGCTCATTCATGTGCCCACCTGGCCCCTGCCTCTATCCTCACTTCTCCCCCTCGCCCCTCCCCTTCTTCTCACCCCCTTTCTGCTCCCCTGGGCCCCTCTGCCCCAGCTTTGCCTCCCTGGCTTATGCCCCTGCCCTCCACCCACCTCTGCCCCCACTGGATCCTCCCTTTCCCTCCTGCCCTTCTGGAACCTGCTCCTCTTCCCCAAACATCCTCTGTATCCTGGAACCCACCCATCACTTCACCCCCCTTCTACCACCTGGCATCCACCTCTCTCCTTTCCCTCTCTGCTGCCATGTCTCCCACCCCTCCCATCTGCTCCCCTGGTGCCTGACACTGCCCTCATCCCCTCTACCCCCTGATGCCCCTCACCCTCCTCTGCTGTCCTGATTCCCGCCTGTCTCAGTCCCCTCAGCCCACCTGGCACCTGTCCCTCTCCCCAACCTCTCTGACCCCTGGCACCTAGAATCATAGAATCTCAGGAGGAATCTAGTCCAACCCCCTGCTCAAAGCAGGACCGACACCAGCTAGATCATCCCAGCCAGGGCTTTGTCAAGCCTGACCTGCCCCTGCCCTCGCCCCCCTGTGCCCACCCCTCCTCTAGCCCCACTCTGACCTTCTGGCTCCTTCCCGTCCTCAATTCCCTATCCTAACACCTCCCTCTACCCACCTGCCCTGCCTCTCTCCTCACACCTCTCTGCCCCCTGGTGCCCACCCCTCTCATTGCTCCTGTCAGAGAAAAACAGAGTTCTCACTCTCTTCTTTGGGTGCAGCAAAGTCAGATACTTTATTATCTCTAGCAATTGAATGGAGGGACAGAGCTAAACAGGTCTCTCTCCAGGTAAACAATTCCAGCAGCATTTATACCATTTGTTACAGACAATAATGAGCAACAGCTGCATTTTGTTTATACATAGGCCATCTTGATATCTTATTTTTCACCTCTATTTAGACTCTAGTCTACATTCCATACTTATCTACACAAGTCGCAACAACTTCTCCCACAGTTCTTTCCCATTCGCCTCACACAATCCTCGCGCGTTAGTAGGGTTACAGCTGGCCTGACTCTTGCTAACACAAGAGACTGTTTGTAATTGAAATCCCCTTCAAATCCCTGTCAGGCCTTGTTCTACTTCCACACCCCCCACTCTGCCCCCTGGTGCCTGCCCCTCCCTCCTCTGCCCTCCCGGTGCCTGCTCTTCTGCTCAACCCCCTCAATCCCTCTGGCACCTGCCCTTCCCCTTCGCTCTGCACCCTCCTGGTGCCGACCCCTTCCCTCACTCCCCCTCCTCCCTGGTGCCTACCCCCTCTGCCCCACTGACCCTGCTCTCTTCATGCCTCTCTTCCCCCATCACCCATGACTTGCCCTACTCCCTGCCTTTATTATGCCCAACCCTCCTTTCACCCCCTGTCTCCTGGCACACACGCTTTCCCCTCCTTTCCTTTTGTCTGCCCCTTCCTTTCCCCCCTTCTGTCCCCTGTCACCTGCCTTTCTGGCACCCACCTCTTCCCTTGCTCTTCCTCTACCCACAATACCTGCCCCTCCTCTTTCCCATTGTTGGCACTGGTGCCTGCCCCATTCCATGCCACATCACTGTCCCCCTGGCGCCTCCCCCTCCCCCTGTCCCATTGCTGCCTGCCCATCTGCTCTCCCTCCTCTGTCCCTTGGCTTTCACACCTCCCTTTGTACCCCTCTAGCTTCTGCCACCCACCCCTTCCCTTGCCCTCCCACCCACTGATGACCACACCTTCCCTCACCCCCTCCCCATTTGCCCCTGGTGCCTTCCCCATCCCATGCCCCACCACTGTAAGTCGTTTGGGGTAAGTCATTTTGGGTAAGGAATGTTGTCCCTAGCCTCTGTTGTCAGAGGGTGGAGATGGATGGCAGGAGAGAGATCACTTGATCATTGCCTGTTAGTTTCACTCTCTTTGGGGCACTTGGCATTGGCTATTGTCTGTAGACAGGATACTGGGCTGGATGGACCTTTGGTCTGACACAGTATGACGGTTCTTATGTTCTTATGTACTGTCCCCCCAGCGTTTGTCTTTCCTCCACTCTGCCCCTGGTTCCTGCCCCTTCTTTCTCCCGCCCTGGCTCCCATCTCTCCCCTCAGCACAAGCTCCTTCCCTCATCCCCACCCGCTGGTGACTGCCCCTTCCCTCGCACCCCCACCCTCCTGCCACCTTCCCCTTAGTTCTTCCCCATGCCCCTCCCCTCGCCCTCTGACTCCCTGACACCTGCACTCTTCACCCCCCCACTAATCCCCTCGTGCCAGCCCCTCTGTTCACTTCTCCTCTGCCCCCCTGAGACCCATCTCTAGCCTGCCCCTTCTTTTGGCCCTCTGCCTGCCCGGTGCAAACCCCTTCCCTTGTTCCCCTTTGGGCCTCCTGGTCTCTGCCCTTCCCCTCACCCCATCTCTGCCCCATCGGTGCCTACCGCTCCCCTCCTCCTCTCCTAACTGCTGAGTCAGGACCCTCCCTTCAGCCTCCCTCTGCCCTCCTGGTGCCCACATCTCCACACCCCTCTGCCCCCCTAGGGCCCACCCTTCTCCACACCCCTCTCTGTGCCCCCCAGTGCTCACCTGTTCTCTTGCCCCCACTCTGCACCCTGGGGCCCACCCCTTCCTCTCTCCCCTCCTCCCATATGCCCCTCTGCTCAATCCTCCCCATCCTTCCTGGTGACTGCTCATTCCCTACCCTCCTCCGTCCTCCTGGCACCCCGCCTCATGCCCCTCTCCCCCTTGATAACTGCCCTTTCCCTCACTGCCCTCTTGCCCCCTAGAGGCTCCTTCCACCCTTTGCCCCCCCATAGCCCTCTGGCACCTGCCCTACCCCTCACCCCTCTTTGTCCCCTGCTCACCTGTGCCTCTCCCCACCCCCTCCTTTTCCCCTGGTGCCAGCCTCTCCTTCTGCTCCCCCTCTGCTTCCCTAGCACCTGCCCCTCTCTTCACCCCTTATGTCCTCTGGTGCAAGCCCCTTCCCTCTCCCTGTTCTGTCCCCCAGCGCCCACCCCCTCTCCTGACCCCCCCCCG
>NC_133780.1:7310098-7311540 GCF_003597395.2 Chelonoidis abingdonii | reverse complement strand
CCCCTTTCAGGTTGAAAGCAGCTATCAAATCCCCCCTCATTCGCCTCTTCTGCAGACTAAACAATCTCAGTTCCCTCAGCCTCTCCTCATAAGTGATGTGTTCCAGCCCCCTAATCATTTTTGTTGCTCTCCACTGGACTCTTTCCAATTTTTCCACATCCTTCTTGTAGTGTGGGGCCCAAAACTAGAGACTAGACCAGAGGTGGGCAAACTATGGTCCACTGGCCACATCCAGTCCACGGGACCCTCCTACCCGGTCTCTGAGCTCCTGGCCTGGGAGACTTGCCCCCTGCCCCTCCCCTGCTGTTCCCTCTTCCCTCACAGCCTCCGCTCGCTCCGACGGCAGAGCTGCTAGCTTCTGGGGCAGTTGCAGAGCCCGGCCTGACCTGGTGCTCTGTGTTGTGCAGTGGCAATGTTGTGGCTGGCTCCAGCTGGGTGGCACGGCTGTAGCACCGCCAGCCACCGGTGCTCCAAGCTGTGCGGTAACGGGGGCAGGGAGCAGGGGGGTTGGATAGAGGGCAAGGGAGTTCAGGGTGGTGGTCAGGGGGTGGGGGTGTGGACAGGGGTTGGGGCAATCAGAGGGTGGGGAACAAGGGGGTTGAATGGTGGGCAGCGGTCCCAGGGGGCAGCCAGGAAGGAGAGTGGGGGTTGGATCGTCTGGCGGGGGCAGTCAAGGGCAGGTGACCCCAGGGCAGTCAGGGGACCCCAGGGCAGTCGGGACAGGGAGAAAAGGTGGCTGGATGGGGCAGGGGTCCTGGGGGGGCCATCAGGAATGAGAGGAGGGGTTGGATAGGGCGGCGGGAGTCTGGGGGCAATCAGGGGACAGGGAGTGTGGGGGGCATCAGGGAACAGGGGGAGGTTGGATGGAGCAGGAGTCCTGGGGAGGGACAGATACGGGGTGGGGGACAGGCCACGCCCCCCTCCGCTAACCAGCCCTCCACACAATTTCCAAAACTTGATGCAGCCCTCAGGCCAAAAAGTTTGCCCGCCCCTGCACTAGACAGTACTCCAGATGAGGCCTCAGCAATGCCAAACAGAGGGGAATGATCACATTACTCGATCTGCTGGCAATGCTCCTACTTATACACCCCAAAATGCCATTAGCCTTCTTGGCCACAAGGGCACACTGTCAACTCATATCCAGCTTCTCATCCACTGTAACTGCTAGGTCCTTTTCTGCAAAACTTGCTGCCTAGCCACTCGGTCCTAGTCTGTAACAGTGCATAGGATTCTTCCGTCCTAAGTGCAGGACTCTGCACTTGTCCTTGTTGAACCTCATCAGATTTCTTTTGGCCCAATCTTCTAATTTGTCTAGGACCCTCTGTATCCTATCCCTACCCTCTAGCGTATCTACCACTCCTCCCAGTTTAGTGTCCTCTGCAAACTTGCTGAGGGGGAATCCACACCATCTTCCAGATCATTAATGACGATATTAAACAAAA
>NC_133780.1:7303217-7304719 GCF_003597395.2 Chelonoidis abingdonii | reverse complement strand
CCGGGGGGGGAGCCTGGGAGAGCAAAGTGTGGGGAAGGGTTTACCCCGGGACTTCTTCGTTGATACTTTCTTTCTTGTGTTTTAAAAATAAATTCATAACAAAAAAAAAAAAACAAAAAAAATAGTTCCAGCGAGGATCGCGGGTGGTGTCCTTGGGCGTCCCCCAGCCGTCCCCAGGGAAGGTTTTGGGGGGACCAGAGTGTACCAGGCACTGGAATTCCTGGTTGGTGGCAGCGCAACAAGTACTAAGCTGGTAACTGAGCTTAGAGGAATTCATACTGGTACCCCATCTTTTGAAAGTTAAGGTTCAGAGTGGGGAATTATACCATGACATGGTGTGCAGCATGTGGGATAGATAGATAATATAGAATGTAAAAGCCAGTGAAGTTTTTATTTCTCTCCCTGCTAGCTATCTGCAGGCAAACTGAGAGGTTTGGGTTAGAAGCAAAAGCCAGTAGGATTTTTTCTTTCTCTTTCCCTGCTAGCGGTGGGTAAAGCAGCCTAGAGGAGATTGTGTTAAAAGCAAAGGTCTGCAAGTTTTTTTGGTCTCTCCCTTCTGAGTACTCTGAAGGCAAAAGCATTAGGGTTTAACAAGGATCTTTGTTAAACAGAGAGACTCCAGTTGTGAGTAACCATACACCAGCAAAACACATTTGCAAATGATTGGGGTTTTTTTTCTTTCTAACTCTGTTGGGAATAGGTAGGTAAAAGGAGTTAAATAAAAAGACTCTGTTGCTAAGCAACCCTAAGGAGGAAACAGAGAAGCAGCATTTCAGGCAGTAAAAAGCAGAGGGCGCCCCAACACAAGAAAGCAGAAACCATGACTACCAAGGACACCCTGAAACAGGAACGGGCAAGACTAGAGTTAGAGGCACAAATCAAAGACGCAGAGCACAAGCGAGACATGGAAAAGAAACTACAAGAACTAGAAATAAAACAAAAGAAATGGAGCTGAGAGAAAGAGAAAGAGAAGCTGCCCACAGGAGAGAGCTGGAGATAAAAGAAAAAGAGAGGGAAAGAGAGAGGGAAGAGAGGGAAAGAGAGAGAGAAGAGAGGGAATGAGAGAGAAAACATGAACTGGAATTAGCGCAGGCTAGGCAGCATGCTCAAGTCAACCCTAACAACCCCTCTCCAGTTATTGTTCCACATCCCAAGAAATTTCCCACCTACAAGGCAGGTGATGACACTGAGGCCTTCCTAGAAAATTTTGAAAGGACCTGCCATGGGTACAGCATCTCTGAAGACCAGTACATGATAGAGCTGAGGCCACTGCTCAGTGGACCCCTAGCAGAGGTGGCGGCTGAAATGCCTAAGGAGAATAGGAATGATTATAAACTTTTTCAAACCAAGGCCAGAATCAGAATGGGGCTAACACCTGAGCATGACCGTCGGAGGTTCAGAGCCCTAAGGTGGAAAGCAGATGTGTCATTTACTCTACACGCCTACCACCTTGGAAAAAATTATAATGCCTGGATATCAGGAGCCAATGTTAAATCTCTGGA
>NC_133780.1:7299972-7303117 GCF_003597395.2 Chelonoidis abingdonii | reverse complement strand
GAGAACTCTCAGCTTTCTGATTCTCAGAGTCTCAGTGCTGATTGTGGGAGCATGGAGCTATTGTGAGGGAAGAGACTCAGGTCCTTGTTATTCTCTTTTAAGACCAAGGAAATAAGCCAGAATCAAACATGTATTTGATTGTTCTTGCTGCTTTTCTCCATTCATTGTCTTTGAGTAATTCATGATTCTCTCTCTAATGGGCTAGTTTTTCTGAAATACTTACTGAATAATTAGGTTTTAACAAAGCCATATGCAAACCCATACTTCCAGTCACAAAGGAGTCAGGCGGCACCCTCAGAATGGGGGACAGTCCGGTGCAAAGCTGTGACCCTGAAAAGGATTTTGGGGCCATGGTGGATGAGCTGCTCAACATAGTCTGTCAATGTGAAACTGTGGCAAAAAAGGTTAAAGCCATTCTTGGATGGATAAAGCAGTGAGTATGGAAAGGGAAGTGATCCAGCATCGGGGAGACTGATATTGGAATGCTGAATCCAGTTCTTGTGTCCACATTTTGAATATTATGTTAAAAAACTTGGAGAGGGTCCAGAAAAGATTCATAATTGAGTGATGGGGATAATGCCTTGTAATGAGACATTGAAAAAGCTCAGTCTGTTTAGTATGTGCAAAAGAAGAATGAGAGGTGAGTTGCCCGACTTCATGGAGAGAAAATGTTGAGTCTAAAAGGGCTCTTTTATCTAGCAGAGACAGGCATGACAAGACCCCCTGGATGGAAGCAGAAATCAGAAAAAGTATAATGACAATAAGACCAAGATTTGTAAGATGGTGATTCATCATTGGAACAAACTACCAAGAGAAATGATGGCTTCTCCATCTCTTAATATCTTCTAATAAAGACTAGATGCCTTTCTGGAAAATGTTTGAGTAAAAGAAAAACCCAGCTCTTCTGACATACAGGAGGCCTTAGGATACGCAGGGGATCAGATTAAATGCTCTAATGGTTCCTTCTGGCCATGAGTCTACCAACTTATGAAAAGTTGATTACGGCCTGGGGAAGAGCCTCTTGTGTTCTACTGTGTAGTCGGTGTCATCCCACAATGAAGACTCATTGAGTGGGGTGATCCAGGGGAAGCAGCTCAAACATCCATTGTGTCTGGACAGGGGCAGAACATCAGTACTGCAGGGGAGGGGTGGGCGTGGCAGTGACATCACTAGAGCCTTTGGCAGGACCTCAGCCTATTGGAGAAAGGTGGTGGGGAGGCGATGATCTCACAGAGAGGTCTTGACATCAGCCAGGCAGGACGGGTGCAGGCCAGGGGCAACCTTGGAGATCCCTGTGGCTTTGCTGCAGCATGTCTCCTTCTCGAGGTCTCTCCTTGAGGACTGAGAGAGAATTCACTTTCACGTACGTGAGCACAAGGAGGACCCTCTTTGGAGTTTTCTCCTTTTCTTTTCTTGATTTTGCTAGAACACAGACATCCCTATATAGAAGGTGAGAGCCTCCAAGAGGTTTGGAACCTATTCAGTTTGATCCATCAGGTGCCGGCTGAATTCTAGGAATGGAAAACACTAGATTGAGATGGCATCATTGTATTCCCAACATAGGACTTGTCCCTTAGAATCACTGGGGACATTGGGATTTCTCCATTTTGTTTTCCCTTTTTCCTCTGTCTCTCCTACCTTTCTCTTCTTGCTTCCTTTGTCCTTTTCCTCCGCTCTCCTCCCACCACCAGGAGCTCTGTGTGTGCAGCGGGGCCCGGGGGGGGGGAGGTTGTGGGAGGCCCTCACAGAGAGGTGAGACTGGAATAGTGTTCAGAGTGTGATCCCCTCGCTGGTGACCTGCGCCATTCTTTGGGCTATTTGATGAGAACCCTTAGCCGCCCACCCCTCAAAGTCTCAACCTTGATGGGCTGAGGAGGAGGCTATTGACAGGGAGGAAACTCTGGTCTTTGTTGTTATCTTTTATGTCCAAGCAAATAAATCACAACCAGTGATCTGTTTGACCAGTGTTGATGCTGCTCTCCATTCATTGTCTCGGAGCTTTTCACGATCCTCTCTGACATTCCAATTCTTCTAAAATACTTGCTGAACAATTACTATAAACAATTGTTGGTCTGTAGCTCATTTGAGAGCAACTCTGCTACTGACAGGCTGCATCAGCTAAGACAAATCACTGCTCCTTTCTCAGCCTTAGTTTCTCCTTCTGTCAAGTACAGATAACAATCCTCTCCCACCTACCTCGCCATGGGTGGATGTTGGGGATCCACTGAAGAGTGTCACTGGTAACAGTGCAGAATAGGAGGTGTCCTATCACATTGAGCCATATCAGATTATGACATAATATTCTTTTTGATTGGTATTTTATTCTTTTGAAATTGTTAAGAGCAGCAACTACTTAGCTCAGATTGAAGCATCTCATCTAACTTTCTACCTCACAGCGTCTCCTCTTTGTGTACGACGAGACAGTTTAATGCACTGTGACAATCAGGAGATGCTCTTGTTTTGCAAACAAATATTTGTTTGCAAAGAATTTTCATGCTACTTGTTATGATTCCAGGAAACCAAGTGGTTTAGTCTGAATGGATTTTCTGACAGAAAAGGGTTTCCATGAAAATGTTCACCCCTTATTTCCTGGGCTCTCTCCCTGCCTCCGTGGGGGTTGTTGTCTGTTAGTTAGAACAGGAGTCAGGCATGTTGGCTTCTCTTTCTGGCTCTGTCACTGCTTTGCTGTGTGACTCCTTGGGTAGGTCCAATGGGAACAGGGTCAATTCTCTAACTCCAGGCAGCAGAGAGCCTGGGTGAGGAGGGAGGCTCAAGCTGTCTGCGAAGGAGAAAGGGATGTTTCCAGGTGCTGAACGTCAAGAATTCTAAACTTTGCTAAAATGGCTGGTGTAGAGAAACAAGAAAGTGTTGGGGCCAAACTTTAACCATTGTCTTTTTTAAAGCCCATTTGGGGATGTGAGTCCCAGAGATCCCTAGAGAGGGGGAGCAACTTGCCCAGTCCCACAGATCAATAGGCAGCAATGGAAGCAGGAGTGACTCTCCCTCTCAAAGGCAGGGGGACCGGACATTAGGGCCTGGCTGCAATTGCCAGCTGTGGGAGGGAGTGTGCAGCAGTGGTTAGTGAAGGTGTTCATCCATGGCTCTGACACTCGGTGTGACCCTGAGCCGGTAGCTGAGGTCCATT
>NC_133780.1:7261405-7299947 GCF_003597395.2 Chelonoidis abingdonii | reverse complement strand
AAATGGTGACCACACCACCCCTCGCAGGCCGAAGCAGAGGAGGGCGCCGACGGAGGGGGACCAGGGAAACAAGGAACACAGCCCCAGCACAGGATGAAGAAACTGGCTCCCCTGGCTACCTGGACGAAGGTGAGAGAAGAAGCATCAGTGAGGGGAATAACTGAAGAGGAGGGGAATTCAAGTGCTAAAAAAAGGAACGTGGGTTGGGCACAGAGCCAAAAGGGTAAGCGGGAAGGGAGGAAAACAGCAAGAATGAAGGGGGTGGGGGGTGGAGACAACACACGGATGCACAAGCAGGGAACAGAAAGGTGGGCTCAAGGGCAACCAAACTGAAAAGGGGAAAATTGGGCTGGTACAACCCCGCCGTTGGGACAAGGAGGGCGGGGCAAAGCAAACTAACAAGGACCCAAGAAAGAAAGCAGGTCCCTCATCAGCAATGTAAAACAAGCCAGGGCAACAACGAGAGCAAACAGTGGCTAGAAGTGGGCGGGTGGGGGCCAGCAGCAAAAGGGAGGGGTGACGAAACGCTGCAGGACAGCGCAGTAGGCATAGGCCAGAGGGGGGAGGAGCCCCCCGCCCAAAGACAGCTCAGAGAGGAAAGGCAAGCCATGGGTGCTGAGAACAATGAACCTCAGCCTGCTATCTGCAAAGCCCTGGCGAGTAAAGCAGGGAGGCAGGCAGCTGGGAACAGTGTGGAGAAGCCCGGTATCCAGCGAATGGGGGCAGGAAAAGGGGAGCTGGCGCAGAAGGGGCCACACCTCCCCTTGTTCCCCCACACCAACCATCTAGCCCCACACCCTGGGAGCAAGATGAAAGAAGGCCCAGCTGGAAGCACAACTCCCACCCCCTCCAGCAAGCTTGCAAAGACCCCAAACATGGGCCCTAAAAAAAAACAGCTCCCTCACTTCTCACACAGGGTAGAGCAGCAAGAGTGCAGAGCATCGGACCACACAGCAGCCAAAGGAGCCAGGAAAGACCCCAAGAAGATGAGGGGAGTCTCTTTCATGATAAATCATCTTCAAATAGGAACACGTAAGAAAAATGCTGCTTGAGAACTACTAGAGTTTTGATTTAAGGAAGATTTTCTGGTATATTTGACGTGATGTTGAGAATTTGTGTTTAATACAGTTACACTTTTTAACCTTTTTGAATCCTGTGTCTACTGTCATAACTAATAATTGTCTGACCCGCCCCAATTTCCAACAACTGTGAACAATGAATATGATAAAAAGAAATGTGAAAGTTTTACTAGATAATACAAATCTTCTTAAAATAGATATTAATCTTATCTGTCAAAATAACATTTAAATCAAATGATATCAAGCCATAGCCCTAACATATCACTCTGGACACACTAGTTCTGTCAGCCCACAGGACAAGAGGAAGCTGATGTCCGTGTGAACTCCAGTGACTGCCCACACACCGAACGCCACCAGCAGAGAGGGCTGATGCAGATCAGAGCCTTTTTTTGGACAATTTCCTCGATCTAAGCTTCCAAGCGGACTGGCTTCCGGCTCAGCAAACAGCCTTGAGTCCAGTTCTCACAGCGGAACACCTAATTGCTGCTGCTGCTGCTGCAGGGGGGGCATATTTCTGAGTTAGGGGAAAGTGGAAACTAACCCTGTCACTGTCCACAGGTGAGCCATGGCCACAGAACAAGCCCCTTGAAGTCTCAGGAGGAAGCGACATGTCCCGCTCTGTCGTGGAGTAATTTCACAGAACCGTCAGTCTGGAGGGTGGCACAATTTCTGCGGAGCCTGCCATCAGCCAGTGCTGGAGAGGATCGCTACACGCCGCCCTCCTGCCCTCAGTGCAGAGAAACTGTGCAACAGAGAGAAACCTCAGGCGCCACAGGAGCTGGCAAATGTTGTAGAAACGCCAAAACGGCTGAGTTTACAGGCAGCAAAGGGAGCCAGGAGGGGACGGAGTGTGTGGGGAACACCAGAGGCTCTGAAAACTGTTCTGTGAGAGGATCAAACCCCCATCTGTGTGGTGTGCGACACGATCCGGGCTCACCGCCACTCACACTGTGGTTCCCATACGGAACGCCGAGCGGTTACAAGTAGGGAACCTGCTGTCAATTAATGGTAATAACTTTGGGTTTAAAATTACAGGCTGATTTCACTGAAGTTGCCTGTCACAGGTTGATGTCATTCGTCTTCATGTTGTGTGGGAGATCCTACAATAATGTCAGTGTAGCAAATTATTTCAAGCATTGGTTCAATAGGGAATTATTTCCAATTGCTTAAAAGATATCTGATGTTGGGGAAACCTTTGCTGAAGTTTTGTGACTGCTTTTCAAACCCAGCTTCCACTTTTTTTTTTTTGCGTGGGTTGTGTAAAAAAGTTCCTTATTTCAATGGAACGGTAACATCAGTGAGGTTTAAATCACAAGGGCTGCAGGCCAGTCTAGGTGATGGTGTTTACCTTCGACTGGAAACTGATCAGTATGAAATTCAACCTGTTAATTATTTGTTCCCCGTGCGGCGAGGGAGAATTACAGCTCGGCACCATTTAATTTTCCAGTGATGCTTCTTCCAGTGCCACAAGCGGGTTGATGTTTGGGAAAACCTCGTCTTTTTTTTCCCCAGTAAAGGAAGGACCCAGGCCCAGAGAGCCCAGCAGAGCCCAGGGTTACATTCTAGCCCCATGATGGGAGCCAGATCCTGTTTTGAAACATTGCACCATCTACTGTGAACAGAATCATGGTGTCTCCTTTCAGTGACATTGCATGGGAGGAGCTTATTTTGGGCTGGGTGAAGACGTTCAAAGAATCCAGACCACCGACTTTGCACCTCCCCTGTTCTGATCCCCTGCTCATTTATGAAGAATGTTTTGTCTGGATCAGCAAAGCTGCTTTCCGCCTCCCTGTCTCTCACTAGCCTCTGCGGCTTCATCGACTCACCTGGCTTCCGCAGCCAGCACCGCAGGGGGTCCCCGAAAAGCTCCCCAGGAGCTCTCAGCAGCAGCTGCAGCAAGCAGCCTGGGCCTTGGACAGAGGCAGGAGAGAACTCGAGGGCTCAGAGAATACGAGAGACGTGAACAGGGAGGGCTACTGTGGGGCTGCCAGGGGTGCCGCACAGAGCGGGGGCTGAGGGGCAAAAGCCCATTGCTGTGCTGTTGTGAAGGAATCACATGCCTGTCAAAGGGGAAGAGCCCTGGGTATTCCAGCTCTGGAGAGTTTATATTATGGGTGGCACATTCCCCAGAGGCCGACGTGTTTCTGTCCTCACTGACCTCCCCAGCCACATCAAGCTTCACCTGTGCAGTTAATGGGACTGCGCTGGCTGAGGTGCTCAGCCCGCGCTGGGGGACGCCATCATGGGAAGCCTGAAGACGGTAGAGCACAGTGGGTCTGTTCCTGGCCTGGTCTGGTGTACAGTGCAGCAAGGTGCTGCCCTTCCAACCTTTATCGACTACGCACTCGTCAGAGAAGGTTATGTAGTGCGACCGAGTTCAACCTTCCTAGTGTTTCCCCTCTTAGGACCTGTGCTCAGTCGATGTGAACGCTTGTAGCCTACAATCACCATGGGCTCTGAGAGTCCGGAAGTCCTGAGTGCATGTGCAGGGCACGAGCAATAGCCTGTCTGATTGACTGGCGTCGTCTAGACTCCCATGGGGCAATCTGGGCTGGCGAGAACGCCAGTCAGTGCTGCTCGTCCTTCCATGGGAGAATTTACACTCGACTGTCGACGTATTGTTAGGAAAATGCAGTATGGACCATTGTATTGTTCCATACCCTATTCGACAGGCAGACTGACATAGGGCGCTGTTTAATACTCATGCGTATGTCCCTGCAGGAGAGAGGACTCCAGGAGAGCCGCTGGGCCCTTCTGAGGAAGCGAGCTGGGAAGAGGCCCTGTAGGCTCTGGAGATTGATCTCGACTGAGAGAGAGAGATCACAGTTAGTTGGCAGGTGAGTGTCCAGCGTCTTATTCCTCCTCGATTCCCTTCCCCCACCTGCAGCGTTCAGGAGATACGGGGCCACAACGCTTCAGAGGAGGTATGACCCTGCTCTGATTCTTTGTCCATGCACAGGCTGGTGGATGCACCCCGTTAGCGTGGGCGGCGCATACCTCTGGCATTGAGGATACTGGGCATGAGTCCGAAACTCCCGCACCTCAGCAACTCTTGCCCTTGCCATTGTCACTCCCATTTTGGCACGTCCACTCTCGCCTGAGGTCCCGCCCCATTGCGACCACTTCCTGCTTCCGCCATGCGCCGCTTCCACTCACCCCTCCCCAGAGGCTCCCACGCGTACCATTCACTGTTGCAGCTCGTTCCTCCTCCCACACACCCTTTGCCAGGTCCCCCTCACCTATACTCGCTGCTGCCTTTCTGCCCCTGTCTCGGCCCTCTACAGGAGTAGAGTTGATGCTGGATGAGACGTTCAGGGAACGCGAGAGGAGACAATTTGGCGGGGCCCAACCACCCAAGCTGACGGGAGTAAGTGCATGGTGCGGATGTGCAGCTTCGGGAGGAAGAGTCTGGAGCGAGAGGCTCGGGGCAAGTAGCGCGAGAGCGCACCATCCAAAGGATAGCAGCGTCTGCAGCATGCCTTCGAAGAGACCCGGCTCTGCATCAGCTATTTGGGTGGAGGCTTCCAGTCTCCCTGGGCCCTTGGGTTACCTGCATTCCAGGGTGCTTGGCAATCAGGCTCCGTTGTTTCTGGCCTGGGTCTGATCGTTAGCGCAGCAGCTCCTCCGGTAATGCCGCGATAGAGGGGCAGTTCCTCCGCGCAACTTGTAACAAGTGGTGCATGCACTTGAAGAGACATCTCCTGATAAGGGCAAATTACCGCAATATCTGAAGATGAGCTGTGTATCAATATTGATGTGAATTCCCTGTTTCCTCCCTGCACAATGGATGGTCATGTCAGCAGCCTACAGCCATCTCGGTTTTCACGTCGCCTCTCGCATACAAAGCTCTGCAGCCATCTCTGAACAGCTGGAGGAATACAGTGATTATCACGTCTCGCTCTCTGCACCGCACAATCATTCCTGCTGCTAGTGAAATCTGCCAGGATACCCTATCTGCGTCAAAGGGCACACACACACTGATCTGGCGTAAGGGGTTTATGATTTGCCCCCCGAGTGTAGTTGATGATGATCCTGAGTGCTCTCGGTGGGGCGCGATGCTTTGCTGGAAGCGAGCTATTCTGATCACACAACCCTACTGGGAGTGTGGGATGCTGGCGACTCTTCGTTAGATCGGTGCTGCACTAAACTGAGCCCGCGACAAACCATGCCAGCCTGTAGTACATTATCAGTGCGGAATGGTCGAGGGCTTGAGCTACACTGTAGCAAGAATTGGGGCAGCGCTGGATGAGTGGTGCATGAGTCATGCCGCTCTCAGATCTTACTGCGTGTCCACATCAAAGAGCTCAGCCAGCGGTGCTGCAACTGCTGCATGCAGCCCTGGCGTCAGCATCCTGGTCGCAAGTGTAGCGAAATCCACACGTGGATGAATGCAGCGCTGACTAGAGTGACGATGTAGGGTTTTCAGGACGGACAGCAACTGGAGAGGTGCCAAGTTAGGAACTATTTTGTCTCAACAGGGCAGTTACAGCCCAAGGCGGGGTTTTCTCACTCATAAGGCAACCAAAACCAGCCAGCACAAAGACTCAGTTGTCCACCCCTCTGGCTAACCGCAATCCACCAGCAATTTTCCTTAGACACTCCAGTCTCCCAGTAATCACCCACCAGTCCACATGTCCTGGGTGAATGGTTATAAAAAACACCCCAGTAAAAGAAAAAGGTATCTCCTCGATCCAAAGGACCAAGCCCAGACCAGCGTCAATATACCCCTCAGATGCTTCCTAGTCACAAATCCACGCTTGTTGCATAACCGTTGAGAATCTAAATACTATTAAGTTAGTTATTAAAGAAAACAGAAGATAAGAGATGAGCGGCTAGAATTCGGTAATAATTCGTGAACTCAATTACATTATACAAGTATAGCGCACAGCTCTTAGTGTCAGGCTTTGTTAGCATGTGATCAGTAAACTGCAGGTTCAATCAAGTCTCTGGAGACATCCCGCTGGGGGATGGGTCACATCTGTCCTTTGTGCCAAGCTTCAGACTTGTAGCAAAAGTCCCGTCCAGAGTAAAAAGCAGGATTGAAGACAAAACATGTGACGATGATGCCGTCTATCGCCTTATATAGCTTTTCCAGGTGTAGAACACTCCTTGTTCCTACGGTGGAAAGTTACAGGCAAAATGGAGTTTGCAGTCACATGGGCCAGTTTCTGCTCAATCCACGTGAGTCCACAGGGCGTATCCCTTGCTTTCGATGGCGTCGAATTAGTGCAATGCGATGGTCCTTAATGGGTCCCATCAATCGCGGTAAGCTAGAGCTGACACCAGCTTGTCTGAGAACTACTTTTTCAGTCCAACACGATACAACCGTTTTGAATACAGACAAATACACAGCAAATGATTCAATGAACTTCAAAATCAGGAAATGATACAGCATAAACAGCATAATCATAACAGAACCCGTCAACCTGGTCTTAGACACCTTATATGACCCTTTACATATAATTCTGGTGGCCACTGCAGAACTGTGGTTGAGACCACTATTGTTTATGAAGTCCCCGAGTTTCTATATCAATAAGGTCACAGCGCACTCATCAGTGTGGACACTCACATGCAGTCGCTGTTAATTAGGCTCACGGGTATATAAAGGTACTCCAGAAATTCCGTGTCTACAACAAACGAAGGTACATTACCCCGGACTACCACACAGCTGCTCTTGCCTCCAGCGAGCGAGCGAGACCAGCGAGGATCTTGGAATGTTACACAGCTGTTTGCTTGAGAGACAAACAGCACTGCAAAGGGCGTTGGTGAGTGAGTCCGTCAGGAGAAGCTGCATAATCACACTGGTCTGAAGCCTGTTTTACATAAATATTGAATGGAGAGGGGTGGGGGAAATTGAGCCAGTATTTGCAAGGACAGGAAGCTCCACAGTGTTTGCTCCAAAAATGCGCGCTCTTCTCTTCTCTCCCGACGTCGCTGGTCACACTCTCACACCCACCCCCTCTTCTGAACAGCACGTTGCAGCCACTTGAACGTCGGGAAGCCTGGCCCCACAAATGCCACCACTGGCCAACAGCGCTTGCGAAAGCTGCAAAGGTGTGGCACGAACTGATCTCTCCAGCGCTGGTAGCTGTCAGCTGGTGGCCACTACTTGCAGCGCTAGTTCCTAACAGCTGTACGACCAGCTCGTAACCCTCAGTGCTGCACATTTCCAAGTGTAAGCCATACCCTGAGGTAATACCCCAGGCTCGGTGGCACTGTTACAGCCGGCTCTGAGTGCTTGCCCTTTACAGTCCTGACGCTGTCTGGCTGACTGCTACCCAGCTCAGTATCAGAGCTGAGCCTGGGTGCTGTCGCTATCTAACCACGTGGCGTGCGTCACACCTCAGTGCAGTGGCGGACATCTAGTGAGCTGTAAGCAGAGCCAGGGGCAGCTCAGTGTCAAGCCAGGCAACCTTCGGTGCCACTTATGTACGCTTCTTTGGCCATCACGTGGCCGGCTTCATCCAAGTCACCTGCTACTGTCCTGTGCTTTCCCTGTGCTTGTCTGTAGCCAGGTGAAACCCATGGACAAAAGTCTGTTCAATTCACCTGCCTATTACAGTGAAATCTGTGCAGGGAGCGTCAGGAAGTTGTGAGAAAACGACCAGCAGCAGGGATGACAGGAGAGAGGGAGGTGCCACCACTGTCTGGAAGTGGTGGGGAGTACCGCTCTGCACCCCCTCCTTCTGGGACTCACAGTGAGCTCTCAGCCAGCCAGTAAAACCAGAAGGATTGGACAACAGACACAGGTTACAGCCAGAGCTTGGCAGTGCACAAGTCGGACTCCTCCAATCGTCGTCTTCTGGGGCCTTCAGGAGTGCTATGATCCCAACATTTGGACGACCCTTGAAGTTCCACTCCACTAAGCCCTCAAACCCAAACTGAATACTGAACTCCTCCTCGGGGCCTCTTCCTTTGTCTTCGGTCCCCGGCAAAGGTAAGTTGACCTCCACCACCTCCCTTACCTAGCTCAGCTACAGCTTCCGGTATATGTCCCAATCCCTAAAGTCCTCCCCTGCTATTCCCATTCCCAGACACAGATAGTCTCCTACTCCCATCATCACCCACTATTCAGTTATAAAAATGGCCTATGTTTACCAAGAGCTGAAGTGCTCAGAGCTGGTGCCTCTAGGTTCTACACTCTTGAAGCTGTATTTAGAGCCCTGTGAGATGGGCTGGTTTCAGAGGACAGAACCGCAGCAGTTCCACTGCTGCAGCGGAAGCAGTTGGTGCCTCAGTTCCTTCAGACATAGGGATTTTAGGTGGATAACAATTAACAGCCAGGTTTGAATGTGTCCGGCAAAGTGCCCAGAGAGCAGGTGGGGACAGAGCTGGCATCAGCCAACCCGCTGCTCTGTGAGCCTAGCGGGCTTCCTAAAGGCTGCAATCCCAGGGGCACTGGGCACATGGACATTGGGCACTCGGCCAGGCTGGGTGAGGCCAGAGCCAGCCCTGACAATGGCCTGGGTGCCCAACACCCGTGTGAGCCCCCGGATGGCACCCAAAGAACTATTAGCACCAGCCCTAGGTCCTGAACTTTGCAGCCCTGGGAGCAGGTTGTCAAAGAAGGAGCATCGCTCACATTCTGCTGTGACGGCTCCCCTGTGTGTCTGAGCGCCCAGCACTGGGCACCCAAAGGCCCCCATGGACACCCTGTGTGCCCCCCCGTCAATCTCTCCTGCTCCCTCGATTTCTCCCCACTCCCCTATGTCCATCCCATGCTACCTGCAATAACATACTGCGTCTTTACAAAGCACCCTAGACAACCCTGCTATGGAGCTGGTCATATGAACTCTGAACTAAAACAAACCCATTATGGTACGTTTCCCAAAGAAGTAAATCTCCATACAAACCTGATACTGATCTAATCCCCTGCTTCGTGGACAGAGCCCCGGTCTGTGTAACTCAACATCTGGCTCACATTTTCTCTGTGCCTTTCCTATTTTTCTATCTCCAGAGGAAAGTGAAGAACAAGAGAGAGATGATTGCAGGTGAATTTAACAAACTGCACACACTGCTGAGAGAGGAGGAGCAGCTGCTCCTGCAGAGCCTGGAGGAGGAAGAGAGGGAGACTCTGCAGAGACTACAGGAAAATGTAACCAAACTCTCCCAGCAAAGCTCCTCTCTGCAGCAGCTGATCACAGAGATCGAGGAGAAGTGTCAGCAACCAGTTGTCGAGTTGCTAAAGGCGAGACAGCATCAAAATTCTCCACCCATCCATAATATGAACTCAGTCTCTGGGTCTGAATTCCAACAATTAAAGTAAATGTGTTCTGCGGTTTACTGACAAACAGAACATCCGGCTAAGGGCTCCATCAGTTCCAAAATATCCCAGTTCATGTTAGAGGGGAGGTCTCCCCATGGAGCCCCAGTGAGGCCATGGGAGATTAAATGGATGATAGAAGAATGATACTGAGCTGAACCCATCCCTGCTCTGACTCCAGAACATTGGACCCAACACAGGCGATACTGATGGTTTGGGTCCCTAGAAGGGAGAATCCTTTAGCTAAATTCCTGTCTCACCTACATAAATGAAACAAGTGTTAATGCAAAATAGTGTACGAGATTTTACCACAAAACAGTGAAGCCTGGGAGGGTTGATCTATTTTCTAGATGAAAGTTTGATGCCCAGAATGAAACTCACACAGTTTTATGCACATTGTGTTAATACAGAACATTGAATCTCTTTTTTCCTTTCAGGATGTGAAAAGCACATTGAGCAGGTGTATTTCCTATTGTCATTGCTCTTATATTCTTGGTGGTGGTTCTGGGATGATGTGTGTACAGAGCAGCTGAGTGATGATGGGATGTTTTCTTTGTAGGAGTGAGAATGTGAAACTCCAGGAACCAGAAGCTGTTTCTACTGACCTGAAGAACGTGTATAAAATTTCCCTTGACATGAGGGAAGCGCTGAAGAGATTGGAAGGTGAGTGGATTCTACTGGGACATTCAGCTGTGTTGTGCCTGGGGCTCTGGACAGAGCCTGCGATCCCAGGACACACATGCACCCAGTTGACAGCCTTGGAGCTGTGATAGCTGGAGGCTGATGCACTGAGTGCTGGGCAGTTTGCCTGCTACTTACAGCCACCTGCTGGTACTTGCCCAGGTATCTGACCAGGCCCCGTCACTCTGACATTCTGACCCCTCCATGGCTGAGTTACTGGGTGTCCCTGAGCCAGGTGCTGTGAGGCCTGGACTGGGCCCGTCGTACTGGGAGCTGCACAGACGGGTAATGGATGGTGTGTCTGTTTCTCTCTCCTGGGACATGTGAGGGCTGCGTTGTGTGGGCACCGCTCAGCACTGCCCCAGCCCCCATTAGCCAAGGCTGGCCCAGCTTTCTGAGCTGGAGGAGGGGCCGCCAGTCTGGCTACTGTGGTCTGACCTGGCCCATGTGTTATGGTAACAAGCTGGAATCCTATGGCCCGCCCTGAGCACAACCCAGGTTGGGCTGGGTCGAAGGTTTGCTGCTCAGATGGAGAACTCACTCACAAGTGGACCCTGTTTGCAACGTGAGCGTGAGCTGCCCCATCCAAAACCGCCTGCCACAACCCAGCGTGAGTCTGGGAAAGGCAGAAACCTGACACGCGAGGAGGGACGGAGAAGAAAGCTAAGGCAGAGCAGAGGGGGATTGGAGGTTCATGTGAGCTCGGTCTGTGATTGTGTTGAACTGGCTCATTCCTCCTACCCGCCCCCCAAACTTCTCTCTTCCACACCACTCCCGCAGGGGCAGTGGAAGGGGATAGCTGTCCAGCTGTGGAGGTGCGCAGTCGTGTCAGCTCAGGGCAGGATCTCGGGCTGCTACCCAGAGGGCAGAGACCGGGCAAGACCCGCCAGGGTAGCACAAAGTGTCACTGTGCTGAGATAACCCTTTCCTCCCACCCACCCCAGCAGCCCTGGCTGGTGAGTGCCACTCGACTGCCTGTCCCTGCCCCCAGGGACCCGGGTCCTGGCAGCTCAGGGGAGTCTCTGGGTAAAATGTGTGGGGAGAGTAACCAGGCTCCCGCACCTCAGGTCCCCGTGTGCAATAGGTAGCCCTGAGCTGTCAGCCCGTTAGTGCTGGGCAGTGAGTGTTATTGATACCAGCCCCTCAGCCATTTCAGGGATCTTGGCAGCATCTTGCCTCAGTTTATCCTCTTCAGCACTCCTTAAATTACACCTCACAGTCCAAAAGATCTGAGAGAAAAGTCCCCTCCTGGGGTCCCTCTGATCCAAGTAAACCCCAAATAAATCTTTTCCCTCCACTCTGTCCAGCCTCAGCTCTCCAGTGCAGCTCCTCACTGTCCTCAAGTCAGGAGCCCTCAGCTCTTCCCAGAGCTGGGCTTGGATAGTTTCCAATGTGGAATCAGATGACTCCAGCCCTCCTCCTGGAGCTGGGTCATTTCAGACGTGTGCCTCTATTCTCTGCATCACTTTTTCGCCGGGGGCAGCTCTCCAGGTTCTGTCTCCTGTCAGCTGCTGCTGTCATTGCATCTCGGCAGCTCCTCCCTAGGGGAGCTCCTCTGCCTAGGACAGTGGTCCCCAAATTTTTTGATCAAGCCCTCCCTTACCTGGTTTGCACCCCAACTCTGGGAGCTGCTGTCAGGAGCTGGGCCAGGAACGGGCTCCAGTTGGGGCTAGAAGCTGGGTGCCTTGGCTGGGATGGACCGCAGTTGGGGCGGGAGCCGGGCTTGGCTGGGGGGTGAAACCATGTTTGGGACTGGGCTGCAGCTGGGGTTCTCAGCCTGGAGCAGCGCCGGAGTGGGTGGCTGAAGTCGGGGCTCGGAGATGTAGCTGGAGCTGAGGTGGGGCCCGGATGAGCTGCGGACAGAGCAGGGCTGGGTAACATTCCCTTCCTGCCAACTTGGGCCAGGGTCTGAGCCCTGTCAGGTCCCCCAAATGTTCCTCCCACACCCTCTAGAGGGCACGACCACAGTATTGGGAGACCCGTCAGGATCCCTTCAGGCCCCTTGCTCTGGTGAGCTCTCCTGGGATCCTTCCTCAGCAGCTTCCTGTCCTAGGATCCTTCAGCTGAGCCCTGGTACCCTTTTCTCAGCTCATTAGCTGTTTGCTGCGCGAACTCCCCCCTAGGGATTTAATGACTTCCAGGTTGGTCTGGGTTGTCTCTATTCTCCCTACAGGAGCCTGTCACAGGTAGTCTGTCCCTGACTTCTCTAACAAGGCCAGCCCTCTTGATACATTTTCCCCCACCCCCAGATGCCAACCTGTATCAAAGGGAGGTTGACCATGGCTGACACTTGTTATGTTCTGCTAGAAAATTTTCAAACTCAAGAAGTAAATTGGTGACCACTCGGAGCTGCATGGGATAGGGAGCACGGGAGCCTGCCTTAGCCCTGGGCCCCCGCTTGCCACTGACCAGACTTTATGTCCCAGTGGGTGGTGCCAACCAGAGCTGCCAGGGTCCCTTTCAACCAGGTTTTCCAATGAAAAAACAGACACCTGGCAACCCTATGGACAGGTGCCAACCCTAGGTCCTGTCCACATGGCCCAGTAACACCCAGCTGAGGCAGGTACAGGCAGCCACATGCCAGCGCCAGGCCCCTGGCAGGGACCCCCAGACTGCCAGCTGCCATGGTCACTAACAGTGTTAAACTCTGTCACATGCCACCACCACGCTTAGAGCCCCCTGGACCCAGCCCAGGAACTGCTGTAACCTAGAACATAGCAATGCAGGGCTGGAAGGACCTTGAGAGGTCACCTAGTCCAGCCCCCCACGCTAGTCAGAGACTAGACTATCCCTGGCAGGGATTTGTCCAACCTGTCTTACAAACCTCCGTGATGGGGATCCCACAACCGCCCTGGAGCCTGGTGCAGAGCTTCACGGCCCTAGAATTAGAAAGTGTTTCCTCATCTCCAGCCTCAAACTCCCTTGCTGCAGATGTGCCCGTTGCTCCTTGGACAGGCCTTCGCCCTGCCCGCTGGGGCATTGGCCTGTGTCACCAAGACTGATATTTATGTATTGCGCTGAATGCTGGGCGCACTGCGCTGGTGCAGGGGGCCAGTGAGGGCAGCTGGGGCCTTTCACTCCCCAGTCACCGATCTCAGCCCAGGCTCCGAGTCTCCGTTCCCAGCGACATGAGCTCACATGTAACTCACCTTAACGGCAGCCTCACCGGCCACCTCCGCAGGAGGCCAAGTTCTGAATGGCCGCAGGGATGATTCCTCCCAGGAGAGCTCCGCAGTGTCAGCGGCTGCACCATGATTGCGAGTTCCCAGCGGACAGGAGCTCACATCATAACTCACTTTAACGGCAGCCTTACTGGCCACCTCCGCAGGGAGGCCAAGGCCTGAACAGGCCGCAGGGACGATTCTTCCCCAGGGAGAGGGTCCGGCAGATGTCAGAGCTGAGCCACGTTGGCAGGACGGTGGGGGACTGACACAGCCTTTTTCTCCTTACACCCTCAATACACAGAGCTGCAGTAGCTGTGGTGTAAAACCCAATTCGTACCCCCAGCACTGAACTCACTGTCACTGCCCCAAGGGTCCTCTCCTCCTGGGGTTGGGGAGTGAGTAAGGGGCACTGGAAGAGGTGAGCCAGGGGCCATGGCCCCATCACTTTTACCAATGGGAGGGCTATTCCCTCCCACCTTTTACCAGCTGTAAGGGCGAGCGATGATGGGGGAGAGGGCCGAGAGGAGAGACCAAGGGGTCAGGGTGTTGGGGGAAGAGGTGGTGTGAAGGCAGGGGCTCAGGAAGAAGGGGCAGTGTGAGAGCAAGGATTCAGGGGTGTGGGGACAGGAGCTCAGGAAGAAGTGCTGGCACGAGTGAGTGACCCCTCTACTTTGAGGGAGCTTCCATCACTCCTGGGGAGAGCACCGTCCCGGATCCTGATCCACAGGCACATCTGTGTATTTATCGGGTGTACAGAGCCAGGAGACTGTGAGTTCTCACTCCCCTGCCCTGGGAGTGAAGGGAGGGGTCCTGGGGCTGCTGTTCCCCGTCTCAGGAAGGAGGTGAAGGGGATGTGGACACAGACAATGTCCCCTCTTGCACTGTGAGGGGCAGACCTAGGTCCACCCTGGGCTTCAGAGCCTGAACTCCAGCCAGAACATGAAAATCTTTGCAGCTATTTTTAATTCCAAAGAGGGAGCCCCATAAGCCTGAATCTGTCCACCCTGTTCCAAGTCTCGCTGCTGCGGGCTGTGTAGAAGGACCCAAAGTGTATCCAAAGTCTCAGTGTGAATGTTCGCAGCGTGTCTGACCCAGGGCTGGTTAATGAGAGTGAGGCCGGTGGATGGCACAGTTGTTAGATGGAGACACCTGAGCTCCTGGGGCTCTGAGATGGTCTCTGTGCCCATTATCCGCTCTGGGAGATGCCCAGGTGCAGCTGCAGAGGGTCTGTGCTGCTAGCAGCGTCCATGAGACAAATGGCTCTGGGCAGAGAGTTCAGGCTGGAGGCAAGTCTCCATTTTCAGCCTGATTTGTGGGGCTGAGCTCAGGGGCCCAGGGGGCATTTGTCTGGAAAGGGCAAATTAACCAGCAGCTCTGGAGTGTTTCATAGCTGATGTCCTGAGCCTGGCCTGCCTATAACTGCGTTTCTGGAGATGTTGACAGTCTCTCAGTGCAAGTCACTGGGATTGGGGCTCCTAAGTTGCTCAGAGAGGTTTGCAGTGGAGCTGGGTGAAATGTTTTGGACAAATAGTTTATTTGCTGCAAAATTATATTTCAGGTCAACAGAAACTATTTTTGACTCCATGTCGGGTTTGCTGACTAGTTTCAATTAAGAGAAAAAGGTGCCGCCACTTCCCTTGTAGCCTTTAGCCCAGTATCTGGGCCCTCAGCTGGGAGCCCCAGGTTCAATCCCCCCGTGTGATGCCATGAGAGCTTGAACGGCTGGGCTCCAGGTGTCTCATGACTTCCCCCTGTGTCTAAACACTGCCATGGGCACTGGGCCAGAGCGTGGGCGTGAGAACGACACTACATCCCAGTGGGTCAGGCCCCCACCTGGAAGCCCAGAGTCTAGCTCCCCTGCTCCAGTGACGCTGTAATTATTGATCCATAGCCCCAGTGAGGGGAGGGGTTACAACCCCTGGCACAGCAGTGTCTCAGGCAATGTCTGCCAGGGTTTACTTGCACTGCTGTAGCTGCACCGGTGCAAACCCCTAGTGCAGACGCACTGTGCATGTTTGAACTGGGACTGGTCCCCATTGCAGCTTCTCCCAGATGGAGGGGGCAGTAAGTGGGGAAATGGCCCCTCCGCTCCCCACTGCCCTGGCCTCATTAGCAAGAGCCTATCAGTACGCATTTATACCCCCCCCCGCCCCCGCAAATCTCTCCACTTGTAATGCCGCCAAGTGAGCCCATACAGAAAACTGCCCAGTAGGGGTGGGCTGGGTGGGCGAGGTGAGGGCTCGCTGTGGGTTTCCTGGCTGGAGAGTGGTCTGTGAGGCCGCAGCATGGGAAGGCTTCCCCCCGGCAGGCTGCACCCCCAAGGTGTTGGAGAGAGCACGACCTGCTCTGAGTGAGAAACCAACCCAACATGGCCCCAAGCAAACATATTCCCTGCCTGCCTCTCCCTCCGCCGCCCCCGCCGGTCCCCCCCCCCCCCCCCCCCCCCCCCCCCCCCTCCCCCCGCCCCCCCCCCCCCCCCCCCCCCCCCCCCCCCCCCCCCCCCCCCCCCCCCCCCCCCCCCCCCCCCCCCCTCCCCCCCCCCCCCCCCCCCCCCCCCCCCCCCCCCCCCCCCCCCCCCCCCCCCCCCGCCCCCCCCCCCCTGTCCCCCTCCCCCTTCCTGCCCCCCCCCCCCCCTGGCTCCCGCCCCTCCCTTACTCCCCCACCCTTGAGGACCCTGGCCCTGCATTTATTCTGACCCCTCACACCAAATCCCTCCCCTCTTCTCACTCCTTCTTGCTCCCCGCCCCTCCCCTGCCCCTGCCCCTCTCTATCCCATTTGCCTCTGGCACATCCCCTGCCCTCAACCCGATCTCTGCCCGCGGAACAGCCTCCCGTACTCCCACTGCCTCCTAGCATCTGCCCCTCTCCCCCAACATCCTCTGCGCCCGGACCCTCCATCACTTCCACACCCCCATATTGTCTGCATCCCACTTTTCCCTCTTTCCCTCCTCTGTGCCATGTCTCCCACCCCTCCGATAATCCATTGCTTCCCTGCGTGCCTACCACTCCGTCAATCACACACACCCCTCTGTTGTTCCCACCTCCACCTCACCCTCCTTGCTGTCCTGACTTTCTGCCTTCTTATCCCCTCAGCCCTCCTACCACCTCGCCCTCTCCCCACCCTTTCATACCCCAAAGCTGCAAATATCAGGACGCCCTAATAAAATGGACATCTGGTCACTTTATGTGTATTGACTCATTTCTCTGGTTTTATTAGACAATCTCCAGGCTGAGCGAGTTAATTCCATTCCCCCCGTATTCACCTGTGTGACATTTCTCCGGCTTCAGCGTTGTCGGTGTTTCGGGCGGTTCCACCCGCTCCTGTTGTGTTTGATTGCCAGGTGAGGATGCGGCCCAATCTACGCAGTGGTCTGTACATTACCACTGTTTTATCCAGTGAGACCACCTCCCCTGGGAGCTCTCTCCATTTCCTGCACAGAGCATTTTGCATTATGACATCAAGTAGATGACACTGAGAAAATTGTCACTGGGTGGATGGAAAGACAGGTTAACACCCATGTCGCGAGCGAGGACGTGGTCCCCTGTTGAAAGGCTGCTGATTGGTGATGAAATGCTTGCCACTAGTGTGCACCGTTTCTAGGGCTGTACCTGGCTCTGCAGGATGACATTCTTTATCTGTCCATCATTTGCACTGAATGCAGCGCTCTGTTCCCAGCCACGGTTTCTTAGCTCAGACTGCTTACCACAATTCCTTCTAGCATTTACAGGCCCAACAGAGTGTTCAGTTCTCCTGATCGGGTAAGGAAGCCCTGTCCCCACGCAAGGCAGACAGGTTTTATACAGCTTGTGACCCCCCTGACCCAGTTGCAACAAATTGTCCCCCGCGGCAACTTTCTGCCTCACAGCCGGCTGAGAGCGTTGTGGATTTACCCAGCCTGCACCTGACCGTGTGTGTGGCCTGGTGCAGGCTGGAGAGTCTGGGCAGCTCCAGCAGGGATCAGAAGCCCAGGGGCCAGATGATACACACATTGAACACACTGCCCCAGTCCTGCACTCTGGTTGATCCTACCGCACAGAGCTGAGCGAGGGTCTTCTCTGCTCTGGTTCACCTACCCCTCCCTTTCCTCTCCCAGCATCACTCTGTCCCTTCCCTCCCCCGCCCCCCCGACACCTTCCCACCCCTCCCCTTCTCCTCCTGCCCTTTCCCCTTATTGTCTCCTCTCAGGCAGGGGTCCCTGACCCTCAGGCCACAACCCTGCCCCTTCCCTCCTCCTGACCCCCAACACTTGACCCTCCCCTTGACCCCTTCCTTCCTGGTGCCCAGCCCCTCACCACCCTCTGCCCCACTGACCCTGCTCTCCTCTTGCCCCTCTCTACCACCATCACCCATGACACCTTCTCTTTATTTCTCACCCCTGCCGCTCCCTCCCCCTCTGGCTCCATGACACCTGCACCCTCACCACCCTCCAGTCCCCTGGTGCCAGCTCCTCCTCTGCCCCAGTCCCAGCTCTACCCTCGCCCCATCTGCCTCCCTGGTGCCTGTCTGTTTCCTTTGCCTCCTCTGCCTGCCTGGTGCAAGTCCCTTCCCTCGCCCCCTTTGAGACCCTGGTCTCAGCCCTTCCCCTCCCCTCAGCACTGCCACCTCATGCCCCTCCCCTCACCCTCTCCTAACCTCTGCCCCCTGGTGCCCACATCTCCCTGCACACGCCTCTGCCTCCCTAGGACCTGCCCTTCTCCACACCCCTCTCTCTGCCCCTTTCTGCTCACCTGCTCCCTCACCCCCCAATTCTGCCTCTTTGTCACCAGTGGCTGCCCATTCGCTCCCCCCCTGGAGCTCCCCCATTCCCATCACACCCCCTCTGCCCTCTGGTGCTCCCCTTTCCTTGCCCCCCACAACACCTCCTGGGGTCTGTTCCCTTCTCCATGGAGCCCACCCCTCCCCCCTCCCCCCCCTGCAGCCCCCTGGAACCTGCCCTTTGCACCCCCTTTCCTCCTGGTGCCCCTCCCTTCCCTTATCACCCCATAGCCCTTGTGCCTGCCCCACCCCATGTCCTCCCTCCACACCCTCTGCTCCTGTCACCTCCCCCTCCCCTTTCCTCTCCAGCATCAGTCTGTCCCCTCCCCTCCCCCGCCTCCCCTGACACCTTCTCACCCCTCCCCCGCTCCTCCTGCCCTTCTCCCTCATTGTCTCCTCACAGGCAGAGGGGCCCTGACTCCCCTCAGCCCACAACTCCCCCCCCCCCCCCCAGTGATTAACGGGGACGCAGGTTAATTTCCCTTTGATCCCAGTGACCAGCCCCTGCCCCCGGCCCTGACTCTGTGACTCTCTCCCCAGTGGACGTGACTCTGGATCCAGACACGGCTCATCCAACCTCGTCCTGTCTGAGGATCGGAAACGTGTGAGACTCGAGACAAACGCCAGATCTGCCCAACAACCCTGAAGAATTTGATCTTGTCCCGTGTCCTGGGCGCTGAGGGGTTGCGGGCGGGAGGCGTTACTGGGAGTGGAGGTGGGAGACAAGACGGATGGGCCTGGGGTTTGTAGGAATCTGTGAGCAGGAAGGGGAGGTCACATACACACCTGGGATGGATACTGGGCTGTTGGCTGAGGATGGGGATACGAGGCCTCACCTCCCCCCGACCCCCTCCCCTGACCGCATGGCCCAGCCGGGTGGGGATTTCCTGGATATGAGTCGGCGAGGTCTCGTTTTACAATGTGACTGACAGGTCCCATCTCTTCACTTTCACTGGCACCTTCTCCGGGAAGCTCCGCCCTTATTTCCATCCTGGTTACAACGCTGGGGGTACAAACGCGGCTCCCCTGATAATCTGCCCGGTCCCAGCTCAGGCCAGAGGGAATCTCTGCCCCTCACAGTGACCCTGCGGCACAGACTGGCCCCTCCCAGCCCTGCTGCTCTTCCTGTCCCAGTGGTGAGGGCCAGTTACTGCAGCAACTGGACTTTGTGCTGACCGGACGCTGCCAGTTTCCCTTTTCATCTGGAGGTTCCAGTCGAAAACCGGACACCTGAGAAACCCCAGCCCGCACCTTCCCCGTCCCCTGCCCCAGGGGTAGCAGATGGTGGGGGATGGGGTCATTCAGTCCTGTCACAATTTTCTACCCTTGTGAAATCTCAGTGTAAAATATGAAAGAAAAAAGATTATTTTAATTTAGAAAATATTATTGTAACATGGTGTAAATACAAGAATATTTTAATTTACATTTCAAAAGTAATTCAATAAACAAGCATCTAAATATATTTGTAGAAATGGAATTATTTACATTTTTTATCTTTCCCTCAAATCTATAGTGAAGTTTAACTTCTCTAAATAACATCATTTGTATTTCAATTGTGGAATTTCAAGAAATTCAAAATATTTATCTTAACAAAACAAACATTAAATTGTCAGACTGGGTTGTTCAGTCACAATGTACATGTGTCATAAACATCACAACTACACACATGTGGAGCTGCTCTCCCCCCCCCCCCCCCACTCTTTATTGTCTTGACTGGTTCTCTCTGGATGGCAGGACACATACACCCAGCTCCTGCACTACGCCTTTGACAATTAATAGTTGAAAAAATGATAGAATTAATTAAGCAATATATTTAAGTTAACTCACACACGATTATGTAATAATCTTTGAACTTCTGTCAGCGTTAATTCATGTGATTTTTAACTTTCTAGATACATCTAATTAGTAATCAAGATATGACCCTTCCTTTCTTTTTCTTACATCAATTAACAAAACGCGGTCCCCCACCTCAAATGCTCTCTTCCTATCGATAGAAATCTCTCCTACAATCTCCAGTTTTTAGTTTATTTTTCTTTAGACATATTATTTGCAGACAATGTGCTGTCAGTGTCCACTGTTGATTTCAGTGTCCTGCCAGGCTCTTCATGTTCTTGGCTATAAGGGCACAACAAATGTAGTTTGATAAAGAAATAGAGAAGGGGTTGTGTTCCTTTACTCATCATCACACATTAACTTAACTGTGTTAAAGACGCCGGCACTTAATGACACATAACATGACATTTGGTGAAGCTTTTTGGCAAAGCTTCCTTCTCGGACATAAATCAGTCGAAAGGGTGATATTTTTGTTGTCATGTGAGGTTTAGAGTACAACTAAAAGAAAGTTTCTCCAGGAAATTCATCACAATTCCTCTGGGTTCTGTCCACCACTTTCTCTAAAGCTCTGTAAAAATAGTGACCGATTGATCTAATTCCTTGAAATTAGTGATTGAGACTAATTTCTTGAAGATCTAGCTGAGCAGAGTCTGAGGGGAGGCACATCCCATGGCATTGCTAGGACTCATTTTTGTTTTAAACTTGATGCGTTATGAACATTTTCAATGTAATAATTCAGTTTTGAAGATTTATTCATAATATGCCATCCATGGCAGAGTGCCCTAAATGTCCCTTGATTATTTGAAAATAAATACCCTAAAATTGTCTTTTAATGGAGTCATTCGTGCATTTTATCCAGTCTACTGGTGTCTAGGTGGCATGGGCTGCTGAAGCTTTGTGTTTTTCGTAATTTTTAACACAGAGAAATATTAATTTAAAAATAGATAATTTTTCCATAAAATTTCCTTCAGAAATATCTGCGTTCCTTTGCCTAGTTCTCACTGAATTATGTGTTCCCTTATCCAATTTTATTGTGTTATTACATGGGGAAATACGCTGACAAATAGGTTAATATACAATATGGTTTTTAATATCTGACAAGACACAAAAATGTGTTGTCACTCACAATTTACAGCATGAAGTGTCATGAAGAGATTGCAGGCAATGTTCATTTTTAATTTTCTAACTCTGAATGGGCTCCCCCATCAGTTCCTGCAACCCCTGGCTGGCAGAACTCTCTGTGAATTAAGAAGCATGCAGTCTGCCAGGGAACTTCCACCAAGTGACTTTATGACTTTTTATGGTGCATCACAACATAGCAGCAGTTACAAGGAGCCCCTTCCTGCTCCAATTGAGAATTTTATACTGCTGCTTTCTTCTCAGCACTGAGCTAGTGACCTCCTCAGGTTCTCTACAGGTGCAAGTGATCCCCTTTGCCCTTCCAAACCCAAACTGCTCAGTCCCTCCTCTAAGTGCACCCGGTGCCCTGGGTGTTCTCAGTGACCAGGGTGCTGGCTTCCAAAGGGCTCAGTTTGTAGCTGCTAACAGCCCCTGTGACATGGCCATGATTGTGTAATTGACCATGTTGTGAAAATGTAAACTGTTACCTCATGATTCAATTCACAACCTAGATCTGCCAGGGTCTTCTCTGGACAGCCATGTTGATATATAATTTTACATGTCTTCTTCTCCACCTCATGTGCTGTCATAGTTCTAAGTGGAAATTCTTCTACCTCTTTTGAAAAATCATCTGTAGCTGTCAGTACAAACTGGTATCGCTTCTGTGGTACTGGATATAGTCCGATTAAATTTGCTCTCAGCAGTTCCCAGAGTTTAACAACCTGTGTGCAAGAACACAGGCTGGAGTTATCTTTTGGATCTTTTCTATGACATTTTTATTATAATCCCATCTATAGTAAGCAAAGTAAACGTTATAATGTGGGTGTCTATACAAGTTGATGTCTCCACACAGTCAGAATCTAACTTTTGGTATTTTTCAGACATAAATAAACACAGGCCAAACTTCTTCAACTGAAAATTTGCATAAATACACTGTCACTCTGCCAGCACAGCGGGCAATAGAAGTTGTTGCTGCTCTGTGTTAGAGCTGATTAGCAATAATAAATACAGATAGTGCTAAACAATTAGCTTGGCTAATGTTTAAAAACACTTCAGATGTATTTAACATGGGGAAAGATGCAAAGTGCTTGATTTAATGGGAAGCCATCCGCTGAGGTCCACTTCATTGCAGGAGTTGTAACGTTAAGTCCAATTCAAGCAGAACATTTCCCTGGCATGAGATCCTGTAGGAACTCCTGCAAAGCATATGACAGAGACAGCAGGGTGACCAGAACCTTCTGTAACTCCCTGGGTTCTCTGCTGTCTTTCCAATGAAACCAGAGAACGTTACCCAGAGCACTCAAAGGTCTCCTTGGAGATTTAAGAGAGCCTCAAACCAAGCAGTGGAAACACAAACTGCTTGATGGAACCAGCACAAGATAATTGAAAGGACCTCAAATGCCACAGCTCTGGACAGTTTCTTGTCTCTGAAGAAGTCAACCCTATTTTAATCTACAGTCTCTGCACTAAGAATTTCTGACTTACCCAGCAAGGCCAGAAATAGAACCCAGGTCTCCTGATTCTTAGTCCAGTGCCATAATCATTAGACCATTCTGTCTCCACTCAAATATGGTTTCTTTACACCTTCCATGCTGGGCCAAGGGACAGTCCCTCCGGATGTGTTCCATCTCCTGGCAGAGGTAGCACTGGGCCTCCCCTGTGGAATAATGCACCCGGTAGTGGGCTCCATGGTAGGGGATGAGGAAGAACCCCTCGAGTGCCTCTCTATCACACATCAGTAGCAGCAGTTGAAGTTGCACCTGCCGGCAGACGAGAGGACATGACGGAGGGAGGGGTATTTGCAGCCCAATGGAAGAGGGCTGATAACAGAGATTGGTTGCCCCAGGGCAGAAAGGGCAGGCAGCAGGGCAGGATTGGGCAGGAAGGGAGGGACAGAGGTCAGGACTAACTGGACACCCGGTCTTCCAACGGCTCCAGGGGGCCGAACATGCCCCCACCATCAGGCCCTGCTCCACCACCTCCTGAGCAGTGGCCTTGAACGCTAGGAAGAAGACGACCTTTCTGTACATTTTGGAGGCCGCCTCGATGGCAGTGGGCCCCACTACCGTTGCCAATGCCTGCAAGCAGGTCTCCACTTGGGGCGAGGTGGGCACCAGGAGGCAATGGACGCCGTGCTCACTGGTCAAGGTGGAAAAGGGGCCCAGCCGCTATAGATGGTAGCGGAGGCGGTGGTCGGAGGAGATGATGTAGTGGCAGGTGGGGGGGTCGCCCTGCGGGTTGAGGGAGGGGCATCTGCAGAGCTGGTAGAAGGAGCAGCGGGGAGGGATAGAACGTGTGTATAACACAGGCCCTAGAACATCACCGAGTGCTTCCTCCAGAAAACCTGTGACATGTGACTGAGCCAGAGCACATCTGCTGGAAAGACATCTACATGCATTAGAGCCAGCCGGTAAGAAAAAATCTTTCTTCTGCAGTGACGTGAAGTTAAAGAACATGGAGAAGAAGAAAACCTCTACTCGGGTTGTTACTGGAGCTGAAGCAGAGAGGCCAGATAAACACGGCTAGGGCCCAGGACTGACTATCAGCAGATCTGCCATTTTCTATTTCTGGCTTTTTGACCGTGAGTGAATCTCTTTGCTTCTGTGTGTGTCAGTTTCCACAACTATAACATAAAGCTAATCAAGGTTCTGTTTATTCTCTCTCCTATTTTGCAAGGCGGGAAACTTAGATACATTTGGGGCCTGTCTACATTACCAGTCTAGAGTGTCTTTGTAAGCTGATGACTTTCACATGTTGTTTAGACCTATGGATAACACAAGCTAAGTTTGTTCTGTGCTTAGCCCCTATGGAACAGCTGGGCTGGGCGGCCTTTTCTCGCTGGGCTGTGCGGAGCAGCTTCTCGGCACTAGGGATATGAAGAGGCTCTCAAGGACTCATTCTTGAAAATAAATATCAGTGAACTTCAACGCAATATAAAATCACTGCCGCTAACATTGGTGGGTGATAAAATACTAGCAGAGTGGTAATTAATGCTGAGGACAAGGCAGTGACACAGAGCAATCGGATCCCTTGATAAGCTGAACCCATTCAAAGAAAAGTTTGAAAAGAACCAAATGAAAGGTCCTATCCCTAGCAGCGAAGCATGCAGGCCGCTCCTACAGCATGGGGACGTGTATCCAGGAAAGCACTAACTGTGAAAAGGATTGAGGGGCCATGCTGGGCAAGTCATTCAACATGAGCACCCAGTGTGATGCTGTGGTGAACAGGGCTAATACCATGATTAAATGTAGGCAAAGAGCAGTGAGAAACACAGGGAGGTGACACACCATCAGTAAGACTGTTCCTGGAATACTGCATCCAGTTTTGGCGTCCACATTCGAAAAAGATTTTGAACTATTGGATATGGGGCAGCAAAAAGCAATGAGGGCTGGAGAAAAATGCCTGCTAGTGAGCTATTGAGAGAGCTCAGCCTGTTTAGATTGTCAAAAAGATCAGGAGGTGATGTCATTGAAGTGTTGAAGTGACGTCATGGAGAGAAAATATTGGTATTAAAGGGCTCATTAATCTAGCAGAGAAAAGCATAACAAGACCCAGCGGCTGGAAACTAAAAGAAACCAATTCATGTTAGAAATAAGGCACAAATATTCAACAGTGAGGATGAATCACAAAGGAACAAACTAGAAAGGGAAGTGGTTGGAATTGTCGATTTCTTGATGTCTTCTAATGAAGATTAGATGCCTTTCTGGAACGTCTTTAGTCAAAAACTAGCTACTGTGCTATACAGAAAGCATGTGATATGCAGGGTGTCAGATTACATGCTCTAATTGTCTCTTCTGTCCATAAAGTCTGCTAATTTATGAACAACAGAGCATAGCATGAGGAAGAACGTCTTGTGTTCTACTGCATAGTTGGTGTCATCCCCACAGTGAAGAGTCATTGAGTGGGGTGATCCAGGGGAAGGAGCTCAAACATCCAATGTGTCTGGACAGGGGCAAGATATCAGCACTGCAGGGGAGGGCTGGGTGCAGGGCCAGTTCTACCATTTAGGCCAACTAGGCGGTTGCCTAGGGTGCCAACATTATGGGGCACCAAAAAGCGGGGCCCCCAATTTTTTTTAAAGCCTTTAAACAGCCGCTCTGCTGGGAGGGAGATGGAGTCTAAGCCGCTGGCAGGCAGCCCAGGGGTTCCCCCAGATCAGCTCACCGTCGCTGCCGGAAGCCAACCCAGGGGTTCCCCTAGGTCAGCGTGCCGCCACCAGCAGCCCAGGAGTTCAGGCTGCCAGCAGCGCGCTGACCCAGGGGAACCCCTTGGCTGCCTGCCGGCGGATCAGACTCTCTCTCCCTCCCAGTGCAGCGGCCGCCCCATCCCATGTGATTCTTCTCATTGCCAGCGGTGGCGTCGGTGTCTGGGCAGAGCTTCGCAGCTCTGCTTAGCGCATGTGGTACGAGCCCGGCGATGGGTGCAACAGCAGGGCTTCTGGAGCAGAGGTGAGCTGGGGTGGGAAGGTGCCAGAGGGCTCCCGGAGGGGGAGCTGTGTGTGTGGGGGTACCTCAGGGTGGGGTGGGGGTGCCTCAGGGTAGGGTGGAGCTGCCATTGGGGGGCGCCTCAGAGCTGAGCTCAAGGTGGCAGTTTCACCTAGGGCACGAAACTTCCTTGCACCAGCCCTGGGTGGGTGTGGCAGTGACATCACAAGGGCGTTTGGCAGGACCTCGGCCTATTGGACAAAGGTGATGGGGAGGCGATGATCTCACAGAGAGATCTTGACATCAGCCAGGCAGTACAGGGGTGCAGGACAGGGGCAACTTTGGAGATGCCTGTGGCTTTGCTTCAGCACGTCTCCTTCTTGAGGTCTCTCCTTGAGGACTAAGAGAGAATTCACTTTTACGTACGCGAGCGCAAGGAGGACCCTCTTTGGAGTTTTCTCCTTTTCTTGTATTGATTTTGCTAGAAAACAGACATCCCTGTATAGAAGGTAAGAACTTCTGAGAGGTTTGGAACCTGTTCAGTCTGATCCATCAGGTGCCGGCTGATTTTTAGGAAAGAAAAACACTAAATTGTGGGGGCAGCATTTTATTTCTGACCTAGGACTTTGTCCCTTAGAATTACTGGAGACTCTGGGGTTTCTCCTTTCTGTTTTCCCTTTTCCTGTCTCGCCCTCCTTTCTCTTCTTCTCTTGCATCTTTGTCTTTTCCCCCTGCTCTCCTTTCACCACCAGGACCTGTCTGTGCATGTGGAGTGATGGGCAGTGGGCTTTGCACTCCAACTCTCATTGCAGGAGGCCCTCCCAAAGACACATGGCTGGAATAGTGTTCTAAGAGTGACCTGGGACATCTGGTGAGAACTCTCAGCTTTCTGATTCTCAGAGTCTCAGTGCTGATTGTGGGAGCATGGAGCTATTGTGAGGGAAGAGACTCAGGTCCTTGTTATTCTCTTTTAAGACCAAGGAAATAAGCCAGAATCAAACATGTATTTGATTGTTCTTGCTGCTTTTCTCCATTCATTGTCTTTGAGTAATTCATGATTCTCTCTCTAATGGGCTAGTTTTTCTGAAATACTTACTGAATAATTAGGTTTTAACAAAGCCATATGCAAACCCATACTTCCAGTCACAAAGGAGTCAGGCGGCACCCTCAGAATGGGGGACAGTCCGGTGCAAAGCTGTGACCCTGAAAAGGATTTTGGGGCCATGGTGGATGAGCTGCTCAACATAGTCTGTCAATGTGAAACTGTGGCAAAAAAGGTTAAAGCCATTCTTGGATGGATAAAGCAGTGAGTATGGAAAGGGAAGTGATCCAGCATCGGGGAGACTGATATTGGAATGCTGAATCCAGTTCTTGTGTCCACATTTTGAATATTATGTTAAAAAACTTGGAGAGGGTCCAGAAAAGATTCATAATTGAGTGATGGGGATAATGCCTTGTAATGAGACATTGAAAAAGCTCAGTCTGTTTAGTATGTGCAAAAGAAGAATGAGAGGTGAGTTGCCCGACTTCATGGAGAGAAAATGTTGAGTCTAAAAGGGCTCTTTTATCTAGCAGAGACAGGCATGACAAGACCCCCTGGATGGAAGCAGAAATCAGAAAAAGTATAATGACAATAAGACCAAGATTTGTAAGAAGGTGATTCATCATTGGAACAAACTACCAAGAGAAATGATGGCTTCTCCATCTCTTGAGATCTTCTAATAAAGACTAGATGCCTTTCTGGAAAATGTTTGAGTAAAAGAAAAACCCAGCTCTTCTGACATACAGGAGGCCTTAGGATATGCAGGGGATCAGATTAAATGCTCTAATGGTTCCTTCTGGCCATGAAGTCTACCAACTTATGAAAAGTTGATTACGGCCTGGGGAAGAGCCTCTTGTGTTCTACTGTGTAGTCGATGTCATCCCACAATGAAGACTCATTGAGTGGGGTGATCCAGGGGAAGCAGCTCAAACATCCAATGTCTCTGGACAGGGGCAGGACATCACCACTGCAGGGGAGGGGTGGGTGTAGCAGTGATATCACAAGGGCCTTTGGCAGGACCTCAGCCTATTGGAGAAAGGTGGTGGGGAGGCGATGATCTCACAGAGAGGTCTTGACATCAGCCAGGCAGGACAGGTGCAGGCAAGGGGCAACCTTGGAGATCCCTGTGGCTTTGCTTCAGCACGTCTCCTTCTTGAGGTCTCTCCTTGAAGACTGAGATAGAATTCACTTTCACATACGTGAGCGCAAGGAGGACCCTCTTTGGAGTTTTCTCCTTTTCTTTTCTTGATTTTGCTAGAGAACAGACATCCCTGTATAGAAGGTAAGAGCCTCCAAGAGGTTTGGAACCTGTTCAGTCTGATTGATCAGGTACCAGCTGAATTCTAGGAATGGAAAACACTAGATTGAGGTGGCAGCATTGTATTCCCAGCATAGGACTTGTCCCTTAGAATCACTGGGGACATTGGGATTTCTCCATTTTGTTTTCCCTTTTTCCTTTGTCCCTCCTACCTTTCTCATCTTGCTTCCTTTGTCCTTTTCCTCCGCTCTCCTCCCACCACCAGGAGCTCTGTGTGTGCAGCGGGGGTCAGGGGGGTGGTTGTGGGAGGCCCTCACAGAGAGGTGAGACTGGAATAGTGCTCAGAGTGTGATCTCCTCGGTCGTGACCTGTGCCATTCTTTGGGTTATTTGATGAGAACCCTTAGCCTCCCACTCCTCAAAGTCTCAACCTTGATGGGCTGAGGAGGAGGCTGTTGACAGGGAGGAAACTCTGGTCTTTGTTGTTCTCTTTTGTGTCCAAGCAAATAAGTCACAACCAGTGATCTGTTTTACCGATGTTGATGCTGCTCTCCATTCATTGTCTCGGAGCAGTTCACGATCCTCTCTGACATTCCAATTCTTCTAAAATACTTGCTGAACAACAACTATAAACAATTGTTGGTCTGTAGCTCATTTGAGAGCAACTCTGCTACTGACTGAGTGCATCAGCTAAGACAAGTCACTGCTCCTTTCTCAGCCTTAGTTTCTCCTTCTGTCAAGTACGAATAACAATCCTCTCCCACCTACCTCGCCATGGGTGGATGTTGGGGATCCATTGAAGAGTGTCACTAGTAGCAGTGCAGAATAGGAGGTGTCCTATCACATTGAGCAGTATCAGATTATGACATAATATTCTATTTGATTGGTATTTTATTCTTTTGAAATTGTTAAGAGCAGCAACTACTTAGCTCAGACTGAAGCATCTCATCTAACTTTCTAGATCACAGAGTCTCCTCTTTGTGTACGACGAGACAGTTTAATGCACTGTGACAAACAGGAGATGCTCTTGTTTTGCAAACAAACATTTGTTTGCAAAAGATTTCATCCTACATGTTATGTTTTCAAGAAACAAAGTGGTTTAGTCTGAGTGGATTTTCTGACAGAAAACGGTTTCCATGAAAATTTTCACCCCTTATTTCCTGGGCTCTATCCCTGCCTCGCTGCCTCTTGTTGTCTGTTAGTTAGAACAGGAGTCAGACCTGTTGGCTTCTCTTTTTGGCTCTGTCACCGCTTTGCAATATTGCCTTGGCAGTGATCAGCTTGTTTTCAGGCCTGGCTTTACCAGCAAAGGCTCTAAGGACCTAAATATAAAACTAAGCGTTCTAAGTGATTCCTTTACTTCATTCTTAATCCAGGGGGGCTGTGGTAGAGGTATATAAACCTATGAGTGATGTGGAGAAAGTGGATAAGGAAAAGTTATTTACTTATTCCCATAACACAAGAACTAGTGGTCACCATATAAAATTAATAGGCAGCAGGTTTAAAAGAAATAAAAGGAAGTTCTTCTTCACACAGCACACAGTCAACTTGTGGAACTCCTTACCTGAGGAGGTTGTGAAGGCTGGGACTATAACAGCGTTTAAAAGAGAACTGGATACATTCATGGTGGGTAAGTCCATAAATGGCTCTTAGCCAGGATGGGTAAGGAATGGTGTTCCTAGCCTCTGTTTGTCAGAGGATGGAGATGGATAGCAGGAGAGAGATCACTTGATCATTGCCTGTTAGGTTCACTCCCCCTGGGGCACCTGGCATTGGCCACTGTCGGTAGACAGATACTGGGCTAGATGGACCTTTGGTCTGACCCGGTACGGCCGTTCTTATGTTCTTCTGTGCTCATTTGCGGATTGGGCCTACAGCCTGGCTCCATGCGCATTCCCACACCTTGCCCTCTCTGTTTCCCTATCTGTTAATTCTGCTGTGTTAGATAAATGATGGCACAAAATTAGGGGGCTTTCCATGGGGGATGGGGATTTAAGGCAGGAGTTCTCAGTGGCACAGTATTGCCATCCCCAAACTTTGGAAAATCATGAGTTAGGACTCCGAGAATGATGTGATGCCTTTTGTGAGACTAAAAAATAAAAATACTAATAAACATTGAGTTCTTTCTATTTGCCTTGTGATTCTCACACTTTAGGCTGACTCAGGTCACATTTTAAGTTTTTCTCTGCAACCAAGACAACTAGAAACTTCCTTTGTTTAGGTGTCCCTAAGTTCTGTTTGCTAGAAGCTGGGAATGGGCAACAAGGGATGGATCACTTGATAATCACCTGTTCTGTTCATTCCCTCTGGGGCACCTGGCATTGGCCACTGTTGGAAGACAGGATACTGGGCTAGATGGACCATTAGTCTGATCCAGTCTGGCCATTTTATGTTCATGAGATTTATTATAAAATCATCAGTGTTGACAACATTTTTGACACTGCGTCTCCTTTATGCTGAGGCAGAGCTGCCTTAGCCTACGGTAGAATCGGGCCTTTGAAACTTTGATTCAAGCTTAAGTAAATTTTTGGCCTGTGAATTGAAAATCCATAGACTTGAAAGGATTAGATTTTATTGGTAGATGTCAGCAAATGTTGATTTCACTTTGCGCACACAAAGGGATGAAAAAACATTTTCATTGATAAGAACTGAAATTTACAAATAGCTACAGTAAGAAAAATGCTGCTTGAGAACTTACTGGAGTTTAATTTAAGGAGATTTACTGAGCATGTTTTGACATGAGATGTTGACAATTTCTGTTTTAACAGTTACACTTTTTAACTTTTTGAATCTCTGGGTCCACTGTCATAAAATAATTGTCTGACTAAAATATTGTCTGAACCCCCCCAATTTCCCACAACTGTGAACAATAATATTGATAAAAACTGAAACTGTGAAAGTTTAAATAGATAAATATATAAACATCCTTGCAAATTAATATTAATCTTATGTGTCAAAATTAAATATTAAATCAAATGAATTCTGCCAAGCCTAAATATCACTCCTTGGACAGGCAGTTTTGTCAGCTCAGCAGGCCAAGGGGAAGCTGAAGTCCATGTGAAGCCCCAGTGACCCCCACACACACACCAGCAGAGGGGGTTGGTTGCAGGATCATTGCCTTATTGGGACATTTCTCATCAAAGCCCCCAGGGCTGGAACATTAGGGGTGATCTGGCTCCAGCTCAGCAAACAGCCTGAGTCAGTTCCAGGAAGGGAAACACCCAATTGCTGCTGCTGCTGCTGCAGGCGGGGCATATTTCTGAGCTCAGGAAAGTCCAACTAACCCTGTTACACTGCCCAGAGGGAGCCATGGCTACAGACAACCCTTTGGAAAGTCTCCGGGAGGAAGCTACGTGCCCCATCTGTTTGGAGTATTTTAAGGACCCAGTGACTATAGAGTGTGGGCACAATTTCTGCCGAGCCTGCATCGCCCAGTGCTGGGAGGGATCCGATACAGCCGTCTCCTGCCCTCAGTGCAGAGAAACTGGGCAACAGGGAAACCTCAGGCCGAACAGGCAGCTGGCAAATGTTGTAGAAATAGTCAAACGGCTGAGTTTACAGACAGCAAAGGGAGCAGGAGAGGAGAGGGTGTGTGGGGAACACCAGGAGACTCTGAAACTGTTCTGTGAAGAGGATCAAACCCCCATCTGTGTGATCTGCAGAGAGTCCCGGGCTCACCGCGCTCACACGGTGGTTCCCATACGGGAAGCTGCTCAGGAGTACAAGGTAGGGAATTGCTGTCAAGTTTAGCGGGTAATAACTTTGGATTTAATTACAGGCTGATTTCACTGAATGTTACCTGGCACAGGTGTGATGCATCATTCAGCTCTGTAAAGCCTTCATTGTCCGGGAGATGCTATCACAAAATTAATGATCTGGCGGTGTGGTGACAGAATCAGAATATCAAGTCTTGAAAGATACCTGATGTGGGAAACTTTTCTCTGAGATTCTGAATGTTTTTCACACTCAGCTTCCACTGCTGAACTAAGGGGACTTTTTATACCACGGTGGGTGTTATCAATCAGTGAGGTTTAAATCACAAGGGCTGCAGGCCAGTCTAGGTGAGTGTGTTACCTTCAGACTGGAGAACTGATGATTTAAATATCAACACTGTTAATTATTTTGTTCCGCCTGTGAGAGCAGAAAGCGAGAATTACAGCTCGGCACCATTTATTGCCAGTGCCGCCTCCTTCCAGTGCCACAAGCGGGTGATGTTTGGGAGATGCCACCTCTTATTTCCCCCAGTAAAGGAGGACCAGGCCCAGAGAGCCCAGTGGAGCCCAGGGGTACATTCTAGCCCCATGAGGGGAATCTGGCCCCAGGAGCCCCTTGGAGCCAATCAGCAACTGCACCCTGATCTGAACAATGCACCATTTGAACAGATCATGGTGTCTCCTTTTGGTGACTCACGTGGACGGAGTTTATTTTGTGGGTGGAGCTTCAAAGAATCCAGCCACCTTTGCCCCTCCCCTGTTCTGATCGCTGCTCATTGCTGAAGCTGTTTTGCTGGATGCAGAGGCTGCTTTTCCGCCTCCTGTCTGTCACTAGCCCCTGCTGGCTCCATCGCTCACTGCTTCCCTGCAGCAGCACCGCAGGGGTGTCACCGAACAGCTCCCCAGGAGCTCTCAGCAGGAGCTGCAGCCTGAGCCCTTAGGCAGAGGGCAGGAGAGAACTCAGGGCTCAGAGAAAAGGGGAAACGGGAAGGGCTCTGGGGGGCTGCCAGGGGTGTTGCACAGGGCGGGGCTGAGGGGGCAGGAGCACGTTGCTGTGCTGTGTGAAGGAATCACATGCTGTCAAAGGGGAAGAGCCCTGGGGTATTCCAGCTCTGTAGCTGTTATAATTATGGGTGGCACATTCCCCCCCGACTGAGTGTTCCCTGTACCTCACTGACCTCTAGCCACATCACAGCTTCACCCTGTGCAGTTAATGGGACTGCGCTGGCTCAGGTGCTCAGCCGCTGCCTGGGAGAGGCCACATGGGAGCCGGGACAGACGGGAGCACAGTGGGGTCTTGTTCCTGGCCTGGGTCTGGGTACAGTGCAGCGAGGTGCTGCCCCAGCCTCTTCACTCTCATCAGCAGGAGGGATCATTCAGCTGTTTCCCCTCTGGCCTGTGCTCAGTGATGTGAAGCTTTAGCTCAAACACAGGCTCTGAGAAGTCCTGAGTGTGTGCAGGGAGCAGAGCCCCTGCTCTGAGACTGGCGTCTCTGCTCCCATGGGGCCTTTGGGGCCGACAGAGCCCAGTCTGCTGCCTCCTTCCAGGGTATTTACTGCTCGTGTATGAAATGCCAATATGGACAGTACTGTCCACCCATTGGACAGGCAGACTAACGGCTGTTTATCACATGCGATGTCCCTGCAGGAGAAACTCCAGGGAGCCCTGGCCCCTCTGAGGAAGGAGCTAGAAGAGGCCTTGGCTCTGATGTCTGCAGAGGAGGAGGAGATCACAGAGTGGCAGGTGGGTGTCCGGGTTTATTCCTCCCTGAGCCCTTTCCCCTGCAGCGTTCCCAGGAATGACGGGACCATAAAGCTCCAGGATGAGGTTATGACCCTGCTCTGGTTGTTTGCTCCATTGCACAGGCTTGGTGCCAGCCATGGGCAGCGCATGCCTCTGGGATTTGGAGAGGCCGGGCATGAGTGCCAGAAACTCCCTGGCACCCAGGTCATTGCCCTGCCCATTGCTCCACTCTCATTTGGCCTCCTCTTCTCAAGGTCCTGCCCATGTGCCGCTCCTGCTCTGCCCCAGCTCCCACTCAGCCCCCTCCCCAGAGGCTCCCCGCTCACCTTTCACTGTTGCAGCTCGCTCCTCTCCCCCACCCCCTCCTCCAAGTCCCCCTCGCCTACCGCTTGTTCCTTTCTGCCCCCTCCTGCCTTAAGGGTGAGTGATGGGGAGGAGGGACGGAGAGAAGCAATTGGCGGCCCCCCCCCACAGCTGATGGGCAGCAGGCGGTGGATGCTGCAGGCTTCAGGGGAAGAGCTGAAGCAAGGGCTCCGGGCAGAGCGCAGGCAGCACTCCAAAGGCAGCAGGTCTGCAGCATCCTCCGAAGAGAGGGGCGCTGCATCCTGTTTGGGGAAGCTCAGCCTCCCCTGGCCTATGGTACCTGCCATCCAGGGTGCTGGCAGCATCAGGCTGTGTCTCTGGTGGGGATGTCAGCGCAGCAGCTCTGGTAGGCGGAGGAGGGGCAGTTCCTGGCCCTTGTACAGTGGTGCAGACCCATTCCTGGGATCTCTGATAGGGGCAAATTCTCAATCTTGGATGCGGTGTTTCACTATTATGTGGATCCTGTTTCCCTCCTGCACATGGGGATGGTGTGTCGGCGGCTACAGCCATCGGTTTTCAGTGGCCTCCATGACAAAGCTCTGCAGCATCTCTGCAGCCTGGAGGAAAGAGATTGTTCCTTCTCGCTCTGCACCCACAATCCGTGCAGTGAATCTGGCCAGTACCTGGGCCAGACACTGGAGCTGGGAGGATGATTTGCCCCCCATGGGTGAGGTTGAGATTCACTGAGCTGACTGGGCTGGGGTTATGCTGGGAGCTGAGCACTTCTGAACATCAAACCCAGTTGGGAGTGTGGAGCTCTGTGGAAAAATCTCCCCCTAGGGTGTATCTGCATAGCCCCAACAGCCAGCTGCAGGCTAGTGACTGAGTAATAGCCAGGGTCTGGGTGGGCTTGTACAGCCTGTGCTGCTGCTGCGGTTTCTTAGCTACAAGTACCCGAGCTAGTCAGATCAGAGCTAGCCTGGGTTTGTCTACACATGGTGCTGTCACACCTTCATTGCAGTGGGGACACCCCCTGAGTGAGCAGAGCCAGGGGCAGGTCAGTGTCAAGCCAGACAGCGCTCGGCCACTTTGACATCTCTGTTGCGATCACGTGGCCACTTCATCCCAGTCACCTGCTACTGTCACTGTGACTTCACCTGTGCTTGTCTGTAGCCAAGTGATGAACTCATGGGAAAAAAAGTCTGTTCAGATTAACCTACCTCTTACAGTGAAATCCCTGCAGGGAGCGTTGGGGGTGTGAGGAAGACACCAGCAGCAGGGATGAGAGGAGAAGTAGGTGCCCCGCTATTCAGATAAAAATGGCCATTTACAAGAGATGAAGGGCTCAGAGCTGGGTGCCTCTGGTTCTGCATCTGAAGCCGTATTTAGAGCCCTGCAGAAGTGGGCTGGTTTCCAGAGGACAGAACCGCAACAGTTCCCACTGCTGCAGCAGAAGCAGTTGGTGCTCAGTTCCTCAGACAATAGGGATTTAGATGCATAACAATTAACAGCCAGGTTTGAATGTGTCCGGCAAAGTGCCCAGAGAGCAGGTGGGGACAGAGCTGGCATCAGCCAACCCAGTGCTCTGTGAGCCTAGCGGGCTTCCTGAAGGCTGTGATCCCAGGGGCACTGGGCACATGGACATTGGGCACTCGGCCAGGCTGGGTGAGGCCAGAGCCAGCCCTGACAATGGCCTGGGTGCCCAACACCCATGTGAGCCCCTGGATGGCACCCAAAGGACTATTAGCACCAGCCCTAAGTCCTGAACTTTGCAGCCCTGGGAGCAGGTTGTCAAAGAAGGAGCATCGCCCACATCCTGCTGTGATGGCTCCCCTGGGTGTCTGAGTGCCCAGCACTGGGCACCCAAATGCCCCCGTGGACACTCTGTGTGGCCCCCTGTAAATCTCTCCTGCTCCCTCAATTTCTCCCCGCTCCCCTGTGTCCATCCCATGCTACCTGCAATAACATACTGCGTCTTTACAAAGCACCCTAGACAACCCCGCTATGGAACTGGCCATATGAACTCTGAACTAAAACAAACCCATTATGGTACGTTTCCCAAAGAAGTAAATCTCCTTACAAACCTGATACTGATCTAATCCCCTGCTTCATGGACAGAGACCCAGTCTGTGCAACTCAACATCTGGCTCACGTTTTCTCTGTGCCTTTCCTATTCTTCTATTTCCAGGGGAAAGTGAAGAATAGGAGAGAGATGATTGCAGGTGAATTTAACCAACTGCACACACTGCTGAGAGAGGAGGAGCAGCTGCTTCTGCAGAGCCTGGAGGAGGAGGAAGAGGTGAGGACTCTGCAGAGACTAAGGGAAAATGTAACCAAACTCCCAGCAAAGCCCTCTGCACAGCTTGATCACAGAATCTAGAGGAGAAGTTCAGCAACCAGTTGTCGAGTGCTAAAGGTGAGATGGCCAAAAATTCTCCACCCATCCAGAATTAGAACCTCAATCCCTGGGTCAATCTCACAATTAGAGAAATGTGTTCTGTGGTTACTGACAAACAGAACATCGGCTAGGCTCCATCAGTTCAAAATATCCAGTTGGTTAGAGGGGATCTCCTCATGGAGCCCCATGAGGCCCTGGAAGATTAAATGGAGATGGAAGAATAATACTGACTTAGAACCCATCCCTGCCGACCCAAAACATTCGGAGCCCGAACAGGCATAAACCCAGATGAAACTGATGGGTTGGGTCCTAGAAGGAGAAACCCTTTAGCTAAATTCTGTACTCACCTTCTAAATCGAAACAAGTGTAATGCACAAGATGTAGAATTTTACACAGAAGCAGTGAAGCTCTGGAGGGTTGATCCTTTATTCTAGATGAAAGTTTGATGCCCAGAAGGAAACCACACAGTTTTATGCACATTGTGTTAATCAGAACATGATGTCGCTAATTTTCCTTCGCAGGATGTGAAAAGCACATTAAGCAGGTGTGTTTCCTATGTTCATGCCTTTATATCGTGGTGTGTTCTGGATATATGTGTATAGAGCAGACTGATGATGAGTGACGTCTTTCGTAGGATGGAATGGAAATCCAGGAACCAGAAAGCTGTCGTTCTACTGAATCTGGAGAACGTGTGATAAAAATTTCCCTAACATGAGGGAAAGCGCCTGAAGAGATTTGGAGGTGCAGTGGATGTCACGAGACATTCAGCCTGTGGTTGTGGCCTGGGGCTCTGGACAGAGCCTGGGACCCCAGGACACACATGCACCCAGCTGACAGGCTTGGAGCTGTGATAGCTGGAGGCTGATGAGCTGAGTGCTGGGCAGTTCGCCTGCTACTTACAGCCACCTGCTGGTAGTTGCCCAGGTGTCTGACTAGGCCCCGTCACTCTGACATCCTGACCCCTCCATGGCTGAGTTACTGGGTGTCCCTGAGCCAGGTGCTGTGAGGCCTGGACTGGGCCCATCGTGCTGGGAGCTGCACAGATGGGTAATGGATGGTGTGTCTGTCTCTCTCTCCTGGGACATGTGAGGGCTGCGTTGTGTGGGCACCGCTCAGCACTGCCCCAGCCCCCATTAGCCAAGGCTGGCCCAGCTTTCTGAGCTGGAGGAGGGGCCAGTCTGGCTGCTGTGGTCTGACCTGGGCCGTGTGTTACTGGGTAATAAGCTGAATCCTACGGGCCCCTCGTCTGCTCTGAGCACAGCCCAGTGTGAGGTTGGGTCAGAGGTTTGCTGCTCAGTGAGTGAGACTCCCTCACAAGTGTGACCCTGTCGCAACAGCTGAGCTTGAGCTGCCCCCATCCAAACCCCTCCCACAACCCCAGTGCGGAGACCAGGGGCAAAGGCAGAAACCTGACAGCGAGGAGGGACAGAGAAGAAGCTAAGGCAGAGGAGAGGTGGGTGGGAAGGTTCAGTGAGCTCGGTCTGTGATTGTTGAACTGGCCCATTCCTACTACCCCCGCTGCTCCTCTCTTCCCGCCCACCCCCAGCAGGGGGCAGTGGAAGGGGCCAAGCTGGGTGTGTCTGTCCCAGCTGATGGAGGCTGCACAGTTGGTGCCGGCTGCAGGGCCAGGATCTCAGGGCTCCAGGGAGCAGGAACTCCAGGCTGTTGGGGAAGCAGCTTCCTCTCTGTGAGGGGCTGGAGTTTGGCCAGAAGCTGGGAGCCATGGCTGGGAGTGGACCCGCAGTTGTGGCTGGGAGCTGGGGGCTTCGATAGGGGACAGAACTATATTTGGGGCTGGGGCTGGAGCTGCAGCTGGGTTCTCAGCCTGGAGCAGGGCCCGGAGTGGGTGGCTGAAGTCGAGGCCGGAGATGCAGCTGGGGCTGAGGGTGGGGCCAGAGTGGAGCTGGGGACAGAGCAGGGCTGGGTAACATTCCCTTTCTGCCACCATGGGGGTTGGTCCAGGCCTTGTCAGGTCCCCCAAATGTTCCTCCACACCCTCTAGGGGGGCACGACCCACAGTTTGGGGAGCACTGCTCTAGGAGCCCCTTCCAGACTCCTTGCTCTGGTGACCTCTCCTGGGAGCTCCTTTCCTCAGCAGCTTCCTGTCCCTAGGATCCCTTCAGCTGAGCCCTGGTTACCCTTTCTCAGCCTCATTAGCTGTCTCACTGCCGACTAGCCCCCTAGGGATTTAATGACTTCCATGTTGGTCTGGGTTGTCTCATTCTCCCTTACAGGAGCCTATCACAGGTAGTCTGGTCCCTGACTCCCCTAACAGGGCCAGCCCTCTTGATACATTTCCCTCCACCCCCAGAGCCAACCTGTATTCAAAGGGAGGCTTGACCATGGCTGACACTTGGTTATGTTCTGCTAGAAAAGTTTCAAACTCCAGAGAAGTAAATTGGTGGTCACTTCCAGAAGCTGCACGGAGCTAGGGCAGGCAGGGAGCCTGCCTTAGCCCTGGGCCCCCGCTGCGCCACTGAGCAGACTTTTAATGTCCCAGTGGGTGGTGCCAACCGGAGCCACCAGGGTCTCTTTTTGACCAGGCATTCCAGTAAAAAAACAGACATCTGGCAACCCTATGGACAGGTGCCAACCCCAGGTCCTGTCCACCTGGCCCAGTAACACCCAGCTGAGCCAGGTACAGGCAGCCACATGCCAGGCCAGGCCCGTGGCAGGGACCCTGAGCTGCCAGCTGCCATGGTCACTAACAGTGTTAACTCTGTCATGTGCCACTCACCACGCTTAGAGCCCCCTGGACCCAGCCCCA
>NC_133780.1:7257182-7261305 GCF_003597395.2 Chelonoidis abingdonii | reverse complement strand
GGGTGGTGTAGAGGCTGCTGCAGCCAGCGGGATTCATGGGCCTCCATGAAATAGCTCCACAGTGTGTCTGCAGCCTGGAGGACACAGGGATTGTTTCTTCACCCCCCCCCACCCACCTCCTCCCCCACAGTCCCTGCAGTGCATCTGCCCAGTGCCTGGGCCGGACACTAGAGCTGGGAGCTGAGGGAAGGATTTAACCCATGGGTGAGGTTCAAAATCACTCAGCGGGCTGGGCTGGGGCTGGGCTGGGCTGGGAGCTGAGCTCTTCTGAACACCAAACCCAGCTGTGAATGCTGAGCTCTTTGCAAAGTCTGCCCCAGGGGTGCGTCTAAATGGCACCAACAGGTAGCTGTGGGCTAGCAGCCTAAGTCATTGCCTAGTGGGCTTGTACAGCCCCTGCTGCTGCGGCTTCACTGCTACCAACACACGAGCAAGCTGGAGTGTGTCTTCACCTGCTGCCTTCACTCCTCCATTGCAGTGTGGACACCCTCTGAGTCAGGAGAGCCAGGGGCAGGTCAGTGTAAAGCCAGGCAGAGCTTGGCCACTTCACAGCCTCTGCTGCCATCATGTGGCCACCTCATCCCAGTCACCTGCTACTGTTACTGTGACTTTACCTGTGCTTGTCTGTAGCCAGGTGATGAACCCATGGGACACAATGTCTGTGCCAGTTCACTTGTCTTTCACAGTGAAATCCCTGAAGAGAGTGTGGGGGGTGTGAGGAAGACACTGGCTGGTCACTGGACACATGAGCATGGCGTGCTCAGGCAGGCTGGGTGAGGCCAAAGCCAGCTCTGACAATACCCTGAGTTCCCAACACCCATGTGTGCCCCACTCCCTTGTGTCCATCCCATGCCACCTGCAAGAACATACTGCGGCTTTACAGAGCACCCTAGACAACCCTGCTACCAAACTGGCCTTATTAAAGTAGTAAAGAAGTAAATATCCTTACAAATCTGATAGTGATTTAACATTCCCTGCTTCATGGACTGAGGCCCAGTCTGTGTAACTCAACATCTGGCTCATGTTTTCTCTGTGCCTTTCCTATTCTTCTATTTCAAGGGGAAAGTGAAGACTAGGAGAGAGATGATTGCAGGTGAATTTAACAAACTGCACACACTGCTGAGAGAGGAGGAGCAGCTGCTTCTGCAGAGAGCCTGGAGGAGGAGGAGAGGGAGACTCTGCAGAGACTACAGGAAAAATTGTCACCAAACTCTCTCAGCAAAGCTCCTCTCTGCAGCAGCTGATCACAGAGATCGAGGAGAAATGTCAGGAACAGTTGTGGAGCTGCTAAAGGTGAGACGGCATCAAAAATTCTCCACCCATCCAGAATTAGAACTCAGATCCCTGGGTCTGAATTCCAACAATTAGAGTAAATGTGTTCTGCGGTTTACTGACAAACAGAACATCCGTTAAGGGCTCCTCAGTTCCAAATATCCCAGTTTCATGTTAGAGGGTAATTCTCCATCATGGAGCCCCCAGTGAGGCCATGGGAGATGAAATGGATAATACAAAATGATGCTGAACCGCATCCCTGCTCTGACTCCAGAACATTGGACCCAAGACAGGCGATAAACACAGATCCTGATGGGTTGCGGTCCCTAGAAGGGAGAATCTTAGCTAAATTCCTGTCTCACCTACATAAATGAAACAAGTGTTAATGCACAATAGTGTATGAGATTTTACCACAAAACTGTGAAAGCCTGGAGGGTTGATCTATTTTTTAGATGAAAGTTTGATGCTCAGAGTGAAACTCACACAGTTTTATGCACATTGTGTTAATACAGAACATTGATTCTCTTTCTTCCTTTCAGGATGTGAAAAAGCACATTGAGCAGGTGTGTTTCCTATTGGCATTACTTGGATATTCTTGGTGGTGGTTATGGGATGCTGTGTGTACAGAGCAGCTGAGTGATGATGGGACGTTTTCTTCATAGGAGTGAGAATGTGAAACTCCAGGAAGCAGAAGCTGTTTCTACTGACCTGAAGAACGTGTATAAAATTTCCCTTGACATGAGGGAAGCGCTGAAGAGATTGGGAGGTGAGTGGATTCTACTGGACATTCAGCTGTGTTGTGCCTGGGGCTCTGGACAGAGCCTGGGACCCCAGGACACACATGCACCCAGTTGACAGGCTTGGAGCTGTGATAGCTGGAGGCTGATGAGCTGGTGCTAGGCAGTTTGCCTACTACTTACAGCCACCTGCTGGTACTTGCCCAGGTGTCTGACCAGGCCCCGTCACTCTGACATCCTGACCCTCCATGGCTGAGTTACTGGGTGTCCCTGAGCCAGGTGCTGTGACGTCTGGACTGGGCCCATTGTACTGGGAGCTGGCCAGGCCCAGGGTCTCCAGCAGGGCCATTGGTGCTGGCACCGCGCTCGCTGCCAGAGCTCCCAGCCCTGACCCAGCCTGGCCTGTTGTCCCAGCGCTGACCCCTCCCCTGCGGGTGGGGACGCTGCTGCTATCAATGGCTGAGCCCCTCTCTCTGCTGCTGCCTCTGCTGCTGCGCTCGCAGGCTCAGCCCGTGCCAGGGCCAATGCGGCGCTGCTGGGTCTGCTCCTTCCCTCGACACCTGGGTTCTCTGTGTCTGGGGCAAATGGCGGGTGAGTGGGCAGGTACCTGCTCAGTGACACACGCCCTGAGCTGCACCCAGAGGGCAGAGACCAGCCAGGACTGGGCAGTAAAGTGCCACCGCTCTGAGATTAACCCTTTCCTTCCCCCCACCCCAGCAGCCCTGACCAGTCAGTGCCACTCGACTGCCTGCACTCTGACCCCAGGGACCCAGGTCCGGCAGCTCAGGGGAGTCTCTGGGTAAATGTGTGGGGCAGAGTAACCAGGGCTCCCTGAGCCCTAGGGTCCCCGTGTGCAATGGGGAAGGCCCTGCGCTGTCATGCAGCCCTTAGGGCTGGGCAGTGAGTGTTATTGATACCAGCCTCAACCATTTCAGGGTATCTTGGCAAGCATCTTTCCTCAGTTTATCTTCCTCAGCACTCTTTAAATTACATCTCACAGTCCAAAAGATCTGAGAGAAAAGTCCCCTCCTGGTTCCACTCTGAGTCCAAGTAAACCCCGAAATAAAATATTTTCCCTCACTCCAGGGCCGGCTGTAGCCATTTCGCCACCCCAAGCATGGCGGGACGCCTCAGGGTTGCTCTGCCACTTGCCGGTCCCGCGGCTCCGGTGGATCTCCCGCAGGCGTGCCTGCAGATGCTCCACCGGAGCCGTGGGACCAGCGGACCCTCCACAGGTACGCTTGCGGGAGGTCCACCGGAGCCGCCTGCCGCCCTTCCGGTAACCGGGAGAGCGCCCCCGTGGCATGCTGCCCCAAGCACGCGGTTGGCCTGCTGGGGCCTGGAGCCGGCCCTGCCTCACTCTGCTCCAGCCTCCAGCTCTCACTGCAGCTCCTCACTGTCCTCAAGTCAGGAGCCCTCAGTCCTTCCCAGAGCTGGCCTGGATTAGTTTTCATTATGAAATCAGATGACTCCAGATCTCCCTCCTGGAGCTGGGTCGTTTCAGACTGTGCCTGTTCTCTGCATCCACTTTCTCCAGCTGGGGGCAGCTCTCCAGGGTTGTGTCCTGCTCCAGCTGCTGCTGTCATTGTCATCTCTGGCAGCTCCTCCTCCTTAGGGGAGCTCCTCTGCCTGCAGCAAAGTGCCATTACGCTGGGATTAACCCTTTCCTTCCACCCATCCCGGCAGCCCTGGCCAGTCAGTGCCACTCGACTGCCTGTGCTCTAACTCCAGGGACCCGGGTTCAGCAGCTCAGGGGAGTCGCTGGGTGAATGTGTGGGGCAGAGTAACCAGGGCTCCCTGCGCCCCAGGATCCCCGTGTGCAATGGGGCAGGCTCTGCGCTGTCATGCAGCCCTTAGGGGCTGGGCAGTGAGTGTTATTGATACCAGCCTCAGCCATTTCAGGGTATCTTGGCAAGCATCTTGCCTAGTTTATCCTCTTCAGCACTTCTTAAATTACGCCTCACAGTCCAAAAGATCTGAGAGAAAAGTCCCCTCCTGGTTCCGCTCTGAGTCCATGTAAACCCCAAAATAAAATCTTTTCCCTCACTCTGCTCCAGCCTCCAGCTCTCACTCCAGCTCCTCACTGTCCTCAAGTCAGGAGCCCTCAGTCCTTC
>NC_133780.1:7255494-7257082 GCF_003597395.2 Chelonoidis abingdonii | reverse complement strand
TGGAAATAAGAAAAGAGGCTGCTAGCTAGTTAAGTGGGGAGGTAGTCGCTCTGTGTGGCTTTGCAGAGAGCGGCAGAAGAGGGCACCGGAGGGGGTTGTTGGGGAAACTTTAAGGGCACCGAAAGCAACCAGGAGTACCCAAGACTCAGCACTGGACTGGAAATTTGCTCAAGCCTCCTGAACTGTGTAAAAACATATTGCTCATCGTCTGCCCTTTCAGACTGTGCTACCACTGGGCCTGTGGGGCCTTGGTTTGAATGCAGCCCTGTTTTACTGCTCCCCCTATATTTCCCCTTGTTGTTTTTCTCCTCTCATCCTTCTGTAAATAAATATCTCCCTTTATTATATCCATTGTACTTTTCCAGTGTGTGTGTTTACACTGGGGGTTTGGAACAGGTGCCCCTGGGGCGAAAGGAACTTTCCGTGCTGCATTCCTGTGTGTGCCTTCTCTTGGCCAGAGCTGTCTGCAGTACAGACTCCATCTTGCCCACACGGGTTCTAAAGTTACACTATATTATATTCAACGTCTTGCACATTTGGATCCCATAAGAAGGCTAATGCTGCTCCTCTTTCTGCATTTTCACTACAGACAAAGACATCAGGCCATTGTGATAGCTATTTTTGCAGGACAATATTATCTTGCAGTGAAGTTGCTGGAGCCACTATAGAAAGATGGCAGCTTCACCATTACAAATCCAAACTTTTAGTGTTTTTTGGATTATGTGTTAAAAAAAAAAACGACGAGCTAAATCTTGGGTAACAATGTCTCCAAATAACTATTATAAATGTGTTTTTTAAATCTACTTGGTTATTTTTTAAGTGCCCAGGGTTTAACAGAGTTTAATGGCATTAACTCCCCCAATCAGCAGGATTTGTCAGGACTAGAAAGGAGACAATTAGTTCAAGAAATAAATAATAATAATAATAATAAGCATAATAATAATAATAATAAGCAGCAGCTCCTGAGGATACTCCCCAAAGAATGGCTGTTTGACTATCCACAGATAAAGCCGCTGCTTTGCTTAGCACTATATACAAAATATTTACTGTGTCAAACTCTGACACCTCTATGTTTTTTTAAACGCTACTGGACCCCATTCTGACTACATAGCAATGTTATATTGGCATAATTTCATTGAATTCAATGGAGTTACTCCTTCCTCATTTGCAGTGATGTAAATGACATCAAAAACTGGGAAGCTGGTTATCAGAGCTGGCTGAAAAATGGTAAATTTTACTGATGAAAAATGTGTCCTTTTACATGATCACAAATTTCAAATATTTTTAAAACACTTCTAAATTAGACTTTAAGAGCACTCAGAAGCTACCCAAGTTCTGATACTGAATTCACACCCACACCTAGATTTTAATTGAGTTTGCCAGGAATATAGATCATGCCATGAAATGGGCAAAGTTATAAGCGCCTGAAAGATCCCATTAGCACACCAGTCACTGCCTTTCATTTTTGTTTTACTGATCTTAGACACTTTCTTCCCCTCTGCTACAGAGGGATAGCTCAGTGGTTTGAGCATTGGCCTGCTAAGCCCAGGGTTGTAAATTCAATCCTTGAGGGGGCCATTTAGGGATC
>NC_133780.1:7233147-7253543 GCF_003597395.2 Chelonoidis abingdonii | reverse complement strand
ACACACACACACACACACACACACACACACACACACAGTATCCCATGATCATAGAGAAACACACACAAGGCCACGGAAAAACCTACCAATAAACATCCCTCCCACCTCCATGTCCCAGCAGGCGAAGAACGATAGGCACCTACCAGATACTCCTGGCTTCTCTTCTCTCCAGTCAGTTTAAATCTCAGCAGCTTTTCTCTCTCTTCCCTCAGAGTCTTCAAATGGGCTTGTATTTTTTCCTGACAAACAGAAATGATTTGGTGGGTTTATTTTGAGGGTTGTAGGGGGTAGATGAGGTGTTTTCCACCCAAAATTCAAGATAACAGTCAGTCTTCCTAGATAGTCTAGGTGGGTAAGGCAATATCTTCTGCTGGGCCAGCTCCTGTTGGTAAGAGAGTTACACACAGCTCAGCTCTGGGGAACATACTTTTTCCTGGGTCTGAAGAAGACCTCTGTGTACGTTTGAAAGCTTGTCGTTCCCCCACAGAAGCTGGCCATGAGCAGATATTACTTCACCTACCTTGCCTCTCTAATATCCCGGGACCAACACAGTTACAATACTGGGTACAGCAGTGAGTCTTTGTAGAGGTAGGACATCAGAGACACCAAGGAAATTGGGTGGGTTTTGTATTCAGATTGATTGAAGTTATTACGTCCACTCTCTCCATTGAATCGAACCATTATAAAAGTGATGTCCCATGAGAAGATTTAACGAACAGTGATACCAACCCCATACGCCACCGGAGGCAGCCATATAGGCTGGGATGCTCAAAGGAATCCAGCTCCATTGACTTTCAGCCCTGTACCCCTGGGGACTGGACTGGCTGGAGCAGGGCAAAGCCCATTAGATGCGTTGATTTGTGTTAGGAACAGCTAGAGTTTGCCCTAGTGCTGTTCCAGCCTCTTTCCGTGGCAATGGCCTCTGGGTAGCTACCCCAAAATCCCTAGCAAAGACTCCGGAAGCAGTGGATTCTGGGAGATTTCAAAAGGCTGCCTGGTGGGACTAATGGAACCACCTTGGCTGGATCTTGCCCATGACACTGGTCCACACTGCCCAGGGCTTAGTTTGCTGAAGATAATTCGAATCTCAGTGGTACTTGGCATGGACCTGAGCTATTTGGAGCCCTTGTGGATGTGGACTCAAGGTGTCCCACACAGCAGTTAGCCCAGTGATCTCCTCTACTGCAGGCCAGCAGCATCTGAGTTTAATCCCTCGTGGAGCAGCACCGGAGTTCAGATTCCAAGTGGGAAATCTCATCTCCCTGCTGGGCCTAGGACCTGTATCAAGGAGTCTTTTCCTCCTAATCTCTGCACTTCATCACTGCTCAGTGCTGCTGAAAGGGGCAGAGTAGCTAGTGGTTAGGGCACTAAACTGGGCCTTGGAAAACCAGGTTTTTATATCCAGCTCTGACATGGATCTGCTGAGTCACCTTGGACAAGTCACTTCCCCTCACTGTGCCTCAGTTTCCCCTTCCACCCTTTGTCTGTCTTGTCCAGTTGGACTGTAAATGGCTCAGGGCAGAGATTGGCCCTCACTGGATTTGTGCCAAGGCCCCCCACAACTGAGGTCAGAGCTCATCTGAGGTCTGTAGGGGATGCAAATAACAATAAACACTGTGATACAACCAGTAATACCAGCCACAGCTTGTAACTCCCCTATCAGCTTTCATGCAGTGAAGGCTACACACAGCTGAACAAGGCAGTTACACCTTAACCTGTAATTAACATCCAAAGTTATTACCCATTAGACGGACAGCAACTCCGTACCTTGTACTCCTGGGCAGGCCTCCTCTATGGGAACCACCTGTGAGTGCGCTGTGAGCCCGGGATCTGTCGCATACCACACAGAATGGGGTTTGATCCTCTTCACAGAACAGTTTCAGAGCCTCCTGGTGTCTCTCACACACCCTGTGTCCCTCCTGCTCCCTTTGTTGCCTGTAAACTCAACTGTTTGGCGATTTCTAGGACATTGGCCAGCTGCCTGTTGGCCTGAGGTTTCTCTGTTGCACAGTTTCTCTGCACTGAGGCAGGAGGCGAGCTGTAGCAGATCCCTCCCAGCACTGGGCTGATGCAGGCTTCGGCAGAAAATTGTGCCCACATTCCAGAATGACGGGTTCTGTGAAATACTCCAGACAGATGGGACAATGTCGTTTCCTCCTGGAGACTTTCCACGGAGTTCTCTGCAGCCATGGCTCCCTCTGGGCAGTGGAACAGGGGACAGTTTCAATTTTCCTGAATTCACACTCTGCCCTGCCTGCAGCAGCAACTGGGTGTGTCTTTTCCTGAAAATGACTCAGGCTGTTTGCTGAGCAGGAAGGACCCAACCAATTTCGCACCCTGGAGCTTTAGTGTAAAAAGTATCAATAGGACCCCAGTCCTGCAATCAGCCCCTGTGCTGCTGTGGAGGGTCACTGAGAGCAGCCCCCTGTGAGGATGAGCCTGCAGGAGCAGGAGCTGGGTGTCTAAGACGTAATAGTTAAGGTTGGGCAGAAGTTGTTTATAATATATATTTTTTGACAGATGTTTATTTTAAGCAATTTTTATGTAAGCAGAGTCAGAGGAGCTCTACCTTGACATCTGGTGGTGAGCTGTGGAAAAGGACTTCAGGGGCTGATCTCGTTCGCATGGGCACACCCACCCGCCTAGCATGATGGGACTGCTTGCCCAAAAGTCACTTTGGCGTGCTATGGGATCCCCAGTCTCTTTGTTATTGGGGCAGGAGTAATAAAAGGTTGTTATCCTGGTTATGTGAATCAAGGATAGTAGAACTGTACTCAGATTTATAATGATGGCCCCCTACTAACAACTGAAATCACTGAAGAGCTTAAGTTACTGAGAGCTGTGTTAAGGGGTAGGGGTTGAAGACAAGTTGGTGACAGCTAGCAGCATGGCTAGCGGAGAGGCATGGCTAGGGGAGAGGAGTGGGTGGTGGTGGAAAGGAGCGGCCCGCAGGATGGCTGGCAGAGAGGCACAGCTGGTGGTGAAGACTAGAGAAGAAACCCCTTGAGAGCTGTGGCAATTGCCATCAACTCGAGGAGCGGAGCATGTAAGATGTCCCCCCATAACTCCCCCACCTCCAACCAGGCTGGGAGGTAAACTCTGCAGAGGAGCTTCTGAAGTGTGAAGGCTGCACTGACCCAAGGATAGAAACTGTGGGTGGGGTGACTGTTGGTTTGCTGGACTTAAGATCTTGAGAGGAAAAGGACACTGCCAAACTTACTTGGGGGAGGGTCTTTTGCTCACGCGGCTTGTGTTACAAAATCTGGTTTGTGGTGTTTCCCCAACATAATGCACAATGTTTCCCTCCTTTATTAAAAGTGTTTGCTACATCCTAAGACTCTGTGTTTGTGAGAGGGGAAGTATATTGCCTTTTAGAGAGCGCCCAGGTCACTGGGTGGTGGGGCTCGAGCCGGTTTTGCATTTGTTATTGAAACTGGATCCCTAGATACTGAACCCGGCCCTTGTTGCTCTCAACTCTGACAGGCAGAAGGTTACATTCATATTTACTGATTTAAACTTTCACAGCTGGCACACAATCTGGGATTTAAGCATTTCATTCTAACTTAAAAATTTTTACAGTTGTGGGAAGAATTATAGGGGGGATCAGACAATAGTTTTTGGTTAGATCAGAACTATTTAATGACACAGACATGGAGATTCAAAAAGTTGAAGCTTTTTAAATGTTAAAATAGTTTGCGAGCAGGTAAATCTGCCTCCACCCCCAGCAGCACCCCCAGGGCAATGACTCAATGCCACCGCCCGCCCACCACCACATGGACTGAGGCTGAAAGTCCATCTGATGGTGGCTCAGGGGTCTGTGGAATGTGCTGGGATCTCAGCCTGGGCCCTGGGAGGTCAGGTGACCCTGTAACACAACCACACCCAGCAAGGCCTGTACTGATTTTCTCCCTGTTTGTCAGTCCCAGCAGAGAGAGCAAGGACTGCAGGGAGACCAAGTTCCTGTCCCCCAGGTGAGGGCTGGGGCTCAATGGCCGAGGGCAACGGGTGTGTGGGGAGCTAACAGTAGGGCCTGCAGGGTACATGGTGTGGGATAAACAGAGAGAGTCTCATTGTCAATCCCTGTTTATACTTAGTCACTGCTCAATCCAGTGATTCTAAGCAGCAGAGGAGCCAACTCCAGGGGTGCTCCGGAGCTCAAACCCCCACAGAAAAAAATAGCAGGGGCTCAGAACCCAACATCCACAGCTGTTTGGCGGGGCCAATGATCAGCTATTGGGCAGCTGGGGAAAGCGCTTGGGTGAGGGCAGAGAGCAGCAAGCTGCAGGTGGGAGGGGGCTTCTGGAGAAGGATTGGACCAGGGGTAGGAAGTGATGAAGAGAGGGTGGGGCTCGGGGCAGAGCAGGAGTGGAGCACTCTGAGGGAAAAATTCAAGTCAGCACCTATGGTAAGCAGAGACCTAGCAGTCAAACGCCCATATTCTATCCCCAGTGTCTACAGGCAGCCAGTCCCCCAAGGATGTAATAAGTTCATAATTGATGACCAGTTCTGTTCATTTGATAGTTGCCTGTTCTGTTCACTCCCTCTGGGGCACCTGGCATTGCCACTGTCAGAAGACAGGACACTGGGCTACACAGACCTTTGGTCTGACCCAGTGTGGCTGTTCTTATGTTCTTATAATGTTTCCCACGGGATGGATAAATCCACTGTTTTGTTCAGGGGCTGAGAACCTCAAGGTATATTTGAACAAAGTAAAAGTAGCGGAAATGGGACCCCTGTGCCGCACACTGTGCTCAGGTGCCCTGGGGAGACGTGGCTTTCACCTGGTGTCCAAGCTCCTGCCCAGGCACAAAAAGTGTGAGGGGGGAGGTGAGGACCCAAGTGCCTGTTTGCGGTGCCCCTGACATCCTAGAGGGGAAAAGGAGAGAAAAGAGTGCTCAGTCTAATACCTCACACAGGGGAGAGCCTTCCATTATGCCAGAGGGTCGCTCGACTCCCATCTCTGCCCCTGGCCTCAACCCCTACTCTGCCCCTTCCATCAGGGCTACAATCCAGCCCACTTCTCCCCCTTCCCTGAGTGTGCTGTGTCTTCACTCCCCCCCCACCCCACAGCCTCCTTCCTGCATGCCACAAAAGAGCTGGTTGAGGCAGGTGGGAGGCACAGTAAGGGGAGGGGGAAGCTCTAATCAGACCTGTCTGTGGGCAGGAGGCATTAGGAGGATGGGAGGTGCTGATAGGGGGCTGCCCGTGGGTGCTCTGCATCTACCAGTTTTTCCCTGTGGGGGCTCCAGCCCCAGAGCACCCAGGGACTCACTGCCTATGGGTGGGGCTGTCACACTCTGGGATCCTGGGTGATTGCCCTGTGCATGGTAAGTTTAGACCCTCTTTACAGAATGAGGGAAGGGATCAGAGTTTGCAGCAGCACCAAGGGATGAGATTTCAGCAAACCATGTGCTGGCAGTTGTGGACTCCAATCTGTGAAAGGCCCCAGCACAGCAGAGCACCTGGATACAGGTGTTATCAATGCAGCTCTTAGCACACTGGGGAGTTCTGCCTAAAAATGGCTGGCTGGGTCCGGCCCACTGAGCTCAAGGCCAACACCAGCCTGTGACTGCCCTGACAATGCTGAGCTGAGAGCAGGACTCAGAATCAGGCAGTGGCTCCCTAGGGGGTTGCCCTGAGGTCTGAGGATAAAGCAACCTGTCCTGGAATTGGAAAGGGGGAGGCAGCCTAAGAAACAAGACTATTCAGAGACAGTAAAGGCTCCAGGGAAGGAATTAGGGAAAACAAGCAAAGCAGTGAAACAGTAACCGCCAGGCGTCAAAGGGATCAGAAGGGGTTTTACAACCACTGGAAATGGAGACCCTGCCCTGGACCCAAAGCCATGGATTGTCTGAGCCAATGGGGCTTTTCATATCTAATATCTGCACGTCTGTAACTCAACAAAGAACAGAGGACTGCCCCTAGCTATTCTGGGGCCCTATGCAGCCCCCTTGTGGTGGGGGGGCTGGTCTGAAGCCTCCACAGCCTGGCTTGGGGGGAACCAACCTCCAGCCCTCACCAGCGGGCACCAAAAATTTGGTCATGAGAACCCCTGGGCTAGATGCTCATGATGGGCCCTTCTGACCTTAGCGCCTGTGAGTGGAACAGGAGCCGGAGCCAGAGATGCTGCAGCGCGAACCCTTCAGCCCTAGGACCCAGCAGCAGCGGGGAGGCGGCTCTGTCGGGGGGCAGCGAGCGCTGGGCTCCGGCCCGGCAGTAGGAAGTGACTAGCAGCCGCTGCGGTGACTCTGGCTCCCAGGCTCCCGGCGAGATCCCCGAGCCCCGGCGGCTGGTGCTGGGAGCCCGGAGCCCTGGCTGCAGCCGGGAGAGGGGAATCTCCAGCAGGGCCCTTCCCGCTGCTCCCCAGGAGCCTCTCCCAGGCCAGGGCAGAGCCCCCAGCCCGGCCCGGCCCCTGCCCCGGGGGGCCCCGCTCGGAGGGAAGGTGAGAGAGAGCCGCCCCCCGCATCACGCACAGGCTGCAGGGGAGGGAGGGGGGGTGGGTCTAGGCTACTCCGAGCGGAGCACTCTCATGCCTCCACAACACCCCAGCCTAAGCCCTCCACCACCCATGCCAGTGCCCCCTCCTCATTCTGCAGTCAAATACCTCCCCCCATGCACTCAGGGGTCCCCCTCAGGCAACACCTCTCTGTGGCCCCAGAAATCCCCACAGCCAATGTCCCCCTTGCCACTTTCAGCCCCCCTCCACACAAAACCACCAGTCCAATGTGCCCACCAGGATCCACCAACCAAAACCAAGAGAAAGACAGACCAACACAAAGAGCAGAAGTTAATATTTTTTTTAAAAGCGGGGGGAGGCAACCCGCGGTACCCCCAGTAGACCCTACCCCCGGCTGGTGCACCTCAGATGACCACAGACTGACCAAGAATTAGCACAGGACAGTGGGTGCCACTCCCCACCCCCAACCAACCCCATAAAGCCACCCCCCCCACCATCCCAGCCAGGCCAATCCCCCTCAACTCCCTCAAACCCCGCCTCCCTCAAACCCCGCTGCAGCCTTCGCCAGCCCCCACCCCACAACACAGCCTGGGTTTTCCCCTCCCCGCAGCTGCTCCCAGCAGTCCAGTCCCCCCACTCATGCGCTGTAACTGCCAGCCAAGCAGCACAAGGGCAGGTAAATCGATGCTGCCCCGCTACAGCTACTGCTATTCCCCCCCCCCCAACCAACAACCCCCCTGCAGTGAGCCAGGCGCAGCCACGTCGGGGTGGGGCAGTGCAGGCGTGGGGCAGCCAGCAGCCCTCCCCGCCCCCACCTCTAGAACAACTCAAGTCCCTGCACCCGAGCCAGGCGCCCACGACAGCCACGTGGAGCCGCAGAGGAACCGAGAAACGGACCCACGCAGCCTGTGGATCCCGAAAGCGAAACCAAACAAATCGCGCAGCCGCAGTAATGAGTTTTAAAGCTTTTTTAAAGCCGATTTGGTAACGGGAGCCAATCACGCTCTCCGGGAGGGAAATAAAAACCAACCAACAAACAGGCAGAAGCCCCGCCCCCAGGGCGCCCCAGAAACAAGCGACATTCGCTGCAGGAGAGAAGCCGCGTGAGGCCGGCCGGGCTCTGCCTTGGCAGCTCCTGCAGCAGCTGCCGGGTGTTTCCCTGCCTGGGACTGACTCGGCTGCTGCTGAGCGGGGAGGAGCCCCCGGGGAACATTGCAGCCTGCAGGCGTTTGTGTGATATCTGCCCCAGGGCCCTGTAGCTGGGGGGCATCCTCCTATGGAGATGCTGGGGTGACCAGATGTCCCATTGTCTAGGGACAGTCCCGATTTTGGGGTCTTTTTCTTCTATAGGATCCTATTACCCCCCACTCCTGTCCTGATTTTTCACACTGGCTGTCTGGTCACCTAGGTAATGCCCTTGAAGGAGCAGAGTGTGTGTGTCTGAGCAGAGAGACCCAGTATTCACTGATATGTTAAATATATGTCACTGCCAGTTTTAAGCATTTTTCCTGATATTGATTGAGTTAAATGTTCACAATTGCACAAAACTCTGGGTTTAGCATTTCCTTCCAATTGTTCTCAACTTCAGTTTTCACAGTTGCGGGAAATTATGGGGGGATACGTCAATAGCGAGTCAGACCCCAATGTCAGATTTAATCTCAACAGATTCAAAAAGGTGAAGCTTTATAACCATGAAAACACAGATGGTCGCATCACCTATCAAAAGATGCAGAGTCACTGGCCTTCAAACACAAAAACGTTCTCAAGCAGACTTGTTCTTACTTTGCGTATCTCCAATTATCATTTATTATCAATTGAAATATTTTCTTCATTGGTCTGTGTGTAGACAGCAAAAGCCAGGGTTGCCAACATTTATGAATAAAAGCTCATTCTTCCAAGCCTTCTGATAATAAACTCTCAGAGTAAAGCCTTCGTTAAGCTAGAATCAGTGTTTTGAAGACCCGATTCTCATTTTTACTAATGCTGCTTTGGCTCAGTGGAAAGGGGCTGCAGCATCACCAACTTCATGATTTTGTCATGAGTTTTACAATATTGGGTGTGTTTGATGAAGCCCCAGCTCCTGGAAGCATGTGAGGAGGTGAGACTCTTGGCTTTTGTTTTCTAAACAAAGGAAGTATCTAGCTCTCTTTGCTGCAGAAAAAACATAAAAATTTCACCCCAGTGCAGTCAGGGCTCAAGCAAAATTTTTTAGGGCCCAGTACAAACTTGTAATTCAGATCCCCTCCCGCACATGGTAATGAGAGTTGCAGCCTGGGCTGGGCCCCTAGTGTCTCCGGGCCTTAAGTGTACCCTTCTCTCCACCCTCCCCCCCAATGTGGGGGCCCTGAGTGCAGTCTAAAGCTCTGAGAAACCAAAAGGCAAATAAAATAATAATAATATTTACTATTTATTATTATTAAATCTCATGATTTGGGGGTCTGGCCTGATTTAAGATTTTGAAATGCCTGGGGTAGACAGTGCTGTGCCAGTGAGAATTCAGAAAATAAATCTCAATCAGTTACCCAAGGGAATCCCCTAAATGAGTGTCATCATTGATCTAACACAGCACAGTGAACAGAAAGGGGAAACAGACACAGAGCTGGGCTGTGGGCCCCAAGCAGGACATGAGCAGAGTCCCCCCAGGCCTGCCAACAGCAATTCCGGGCCCCAGGGCAGAACAGATAATGGGCCCCCACTGGTGCCCGCATGCACAAGCTGCGCCCAAGTGGACTCAGTCTGCCTGACATTTGTGTGGTGCTGCACCTGCGCTAGACTGCACTCAGGGCCCCCACTCAACTGCGCTGCTGGGCGTGCTCTGCCGGCATGGCCAGGGCTTCCACATGCCCACCCGTCTGCCTTCGCTCCTGCCACTAGTACCACCCCACGCGCCATAGGTGCTGACTTTTGGTTGAGCCGGTGGGTGCCCCATCCCGGCTCCTCCTCCTTCCCCGAGGTCAAGCCCCCACTTCACCGCTTCCTGCTACTGCTCTGCCACCTCCTGCCTTAAGGGTGAGATGTGTGTGTCTGGGGGAGCTCAGTCTGGCCCCAAAACTGACAATTTTCAGCAGATTTATACACTTCTTTCATACTCAACTTATTGAATGTGTGTCTATCATTATTAAAATAGCAATGAACTACAGCATTACATTATCATGAATGACAGTGTATTAAAATCATGACACTCAGCTACAAGCTGTCTTCAGTAACACCCCAGTCTCTGTGTTTCACCCCTGCTTAGGGCTTGTTTGGGAGGTGAGGGCCACTGACGGCTGTGGGAAGAAGGTGGATGGGAGACACAAGCAGTGGAGAGTTTTTTCTCCCTTCCTATTGCTCTCCCTGCCCCTTTCCCTTGCTCTTGTTTCTTTTCTAAGTCCTTGTTCCCCTTCTTAATGTTTCCCCCTTCTTGCTTCCTACCCGTGTCCATTTTCTCATGTCTCTCTGCTCCCCATCTCTTAGTGGCTCTGTCTAGTGCCCGCTCCCACCCACCCACTCAAAACAGCAGAGGAAGTTCCCCCTTCTCAGGTAGGAAGGGTGACCCAGTGGTTAAGACACAGGCCTCGGGCTCAGGTGTGCTGGGTTTGGTTCTCTGCTCTGCCACTGACTCCCTGATTAGACTTGGGAAACTCACTTCACCTCTGTGTACCAGAGATCCCACCTGCCATGTGGGGCTAATGCTGACCCTGCCTCCTAGGCTAAAACCCTTCATGGCTGGGTGGTGAGAAGGGAAATGGAGATACCAAAGTGAGTAGATTTGGGATGAATTTCTCCACAGCCTGAGAGTAAGAGCTAGCTGGGGGCATGGGAGAGAGAGGGGCTTCAGCGCCACATCTTTTTGCCCCCCACTCCACCCTATGTGGTTCCTGCTGGAGTCCAGGGCTTCTCCTACCCACCCTGCCCAACCCCCCCACCCATCCACCACGGTCCGGGGCTTCTTCTCCCCACCCCTGCCTGATGCGGCTCCTGCCAGGGTCTGGGGCTTTTCCCTCCCCTAATGTGCCACTGCACCCATCCAGCGTGTGCGCCTAGGAGCCCTGCAGCCTGCTGGGGCCATTTCAAAGGGCCTGGGGCTCTCAGCTGCCACCATCATTACCAGGCACTGGCAGCTGCCGTGACTGGAGGCCCCGGACGTTAGACGGTGGGTTCCTGTTTGCAGGTTGCTAAGTAGAGAGACACCTCTCTGCAGCACAGATTTAGGCACCGATCCAGGAGAGGGGTGTGGCTTAGAACACCCCTCCCCCCCTTGTCGGCATCTCCCATTGGCTAGCTTACATGGCTCCCCACCTACTGAGGTGGCTTTTGTGAATCACATTGTAAGGTGCCTGCATAGCCCTGGCATTGTCTAAGGAGTTTAGGGCCCTGACTCAGCTCTGAAGGTCACAGTGCTGCTGTTCCTGTGATTTTCTCGCTCCCTAAAAACTACTCACTGCGACACTCAGCATTGCAACATCCGAGTCCCTGCATGGATCGCACCCTGTGCAACCAGTCACCTCTCCGCAGAGCACAGCTGAGCAATTCCTGATTGCATGGGTGTGCACAGGACAGAGGCAGAGTACAGGCTAGAGAGAGACACATCACACAGTAAAATCCAAACTCTCTTCCCAGAGGCTCAATATTCCTTGCAGCTGGGACAGTAAAGTGCAACAAAGAAGAAGAATTGTTTGTAATGTTTTATTTACAGTAAGTTACTGTAAAGTAGCAAAGTAAAAGGAGCTAAGAAGGAGCTTTAATAACCACAGCACGGCCAGGAGATCCCCAGCTACTGAGAACAGTTTTCTTAATGGCTCTAAAATAGCACCAGTGGCCAAGGATTAATATAGGGAATTAACGAGTTACAGTCTCACTTTCAGGAATGTAAGAAATCTCCTCATCCCGCCCACGTTCCCTTTCCTTTCATACTGTCCTTTTCTATTCATTGTTGTTCTAGCCTCACTTTCCATCCCTCTTTATTTCCCTGTGTCTCTGCCCACTGTCACAGATCATCCCCCTCGGCTGCTCTCTTCTCTCCCTGATCTTATCCCTTCCCCTTGAGCTGATCACGGGCTGGGAGCCCCCAGTGAGATCTAAGGACACAGATCTGTACAAAATGCTCCTGGCTGCTGCTGCTTCTCCCCAACCCAGTAAACCCTGATTGATTCATGCTGTGTCCCTGCCACCTCCACCTCCGCCTGTCCCCTGCCCGGCTGTTAGTGCTACCCCCTGCCCAGCCCCAACCTCTGCCCCTCAGGGCCCCTCCTGCAGCCCCAGGGGTTCTTCCCCCTCTGATCCCTGGGGCTGCAGAGAGGGCAGGGGAGGTGCTTCCAGGGGCCATAGAGATGAGGAGTGAGAGGTTGGGTAGATGGGAGTCCTCCAAGGTCTTAGAGACTGAGCTGTGCGTGGCTAGAGAGGCTGATTTCCAGTTCCCTTCTCTGCTGTGTGTCTCAGGGACACAGTCGGATCCGGGATCCTGGCCCCACCCAGAACCAGGGTCGGATTCTCCCCCCAGGGACGGAGCCCGGCGGGAAAGTGAAGATCGGGGCCTCGTCACCAGCATCGATAAATGTCACCTGCCCCCGGTCACAGTCCAGACAAACCCGGATCCTGCTGGGGGGCCCGGCTCAGGGGCAGGGGGGTCAACAGGGAGGTGAGAGCCCGGACTGATCCAGCCGCTCCACAGCCAGATCCCCCCCTCAGGGTTAACGGCTGATCTCTCCCTTCCTCCCCACAGACTCTCTGGCCACCCCACGGCCCAGTGTCGCCCAGCCCCCCGTCCACCTCCCCAGCAATGTCTCCCCGAGGTGAATCCTCATAGCCCAGCACACAGAGCTCAGTGTCAAATCTCTCAGGGTTGTTGGGCAGTCGCTGCCATATGCGTTCCCTTCTCACACTTTCCGATCCTCAGACACGACGAGTTCGTGATGAGCCGTGTCTGGATCAGAGTCACGTTCGCTGGAGAGAGAATCAGAGCATTAGGGGCAGAGCCAGCCCTGGGGGAGTCTGGGACCATTTCTCACGCTCCTCAGGACCCTTCGTTCTGGCTAGGACAGTCCTGGATCCCAGGGAGCTGCCTCTGTCCTGGACACCTGAGACTGAGCAGCAGAGACGTCGCTGCAGCTCTGCAGTCTTTGTAATGGGTCCCACTTCATTAGTTTCTCATTTATCACAGAGGCTTCAGCTCCCACATCCCGCTGCTGGTGCTGCCCCATTCCCAGCAGCACAGACACAGCCAGGAAGGCGTCAGAAGATTTTATTGAGGGAGCAGAAGTGGCAGGTACCAGCTTTAAACCCCAGAGGAAAGCTCCCTCCCCTAATGCAGCCTCCACTCCCAGGCCAGGGAAGAGAGAGGAAGGTGCAGCAATGGGGAACAGCCACTTAAGACCAGAGAGTAGGAGGTGGCATTGGGTGGGGGAGCCCCAGATCCAGCCCAGAGAGAGGGGAGGAGCTGCCAGCATCAGAGAGAGAGCATCTCCCCAATCCAGGAAGCAGTGAGCAGCTCCAATGGGCAAACCTAGCCCGGCCCAAAGGAAAGGCAGGATGTTGGAGAAGAGCGATGGGGAGACCTCCTGCACCAGGGTGAAGCAGAGGGATGTTGCAGAGAGCTCTGTTTGGGGGCGACTCAGTTAAGAGTGTTTCTGTTCATCAGCGTGGGCATGAACTCAGCACGAAGGGTGGTGTCAGGACTGTTTTTGTGTCCTCGTCCGCTCCATGCCCCTGACGGAGGCCGTGTCCCCTGGCCAGGCTGGGAGACTTGCCCACTATGGAGAGGCTCTGACACTCCATCTGCCCTGGAAATGGTTCTGGGGGGCTCTGAGAGCAGCCCCCGACCCATGTCCCCGCTCCCCAGAGTGGACCACCCTGGGCAGGTGGAGGATCCAGGGCTCCCCAGTGCAGTCCTTGGATGGTGTCCCGGTTCTGGCTTCTGGCCTGGCCATGGCCTCAGGGAAAGAGGAGGAAGGGTGGGGCCACTGAGAAAGGCCAGCACCAGAAGTTGGTGCCAAGGGCAGGGGCTGCTCTACACAGAGAGGAGCTGATCAGCTGCCCTGCCCAAAGCACAGACACTGCCTGCCATGCTCCACACTTGCCAAGGCTTGCAGTGGGGGGTGACAACGTGGTCCTCTTTCCTCAAACTATGCCCGTGCTGAAAAGTGTCCTGGTCATCCCACCTTTAAAAGTGTGGGTGGGTGGGGGACGGGACATGGGCCCCTGGATCTCCTTACTGTTTAATGTGTTATTTTTAGGGCTATGTGTGTCATGGTCGCTGTCAGGTTGGTTGGTAATTTTAGCTACAATCTCATGAAGATGTTTTCTCCGGAATTTTCTCATCATTTAAAGGCAATCTTCCCCTGCACTCACCCTGTCTGTATGCTCCAAATGATTCTCCCCTTTTTCTCTCCAATTCAGATGGCAGAGTGTCTTGAGGCAGAGAGGAGAAGAGAGGTGAGATTTCAGACTTTCATATTCATAAGAGCGTCCGCACTCTGAAACTGTTTTATAATTATGGCAGAGAAACAGACAGAGAGGCCCAGAGACGCACTCAGGTATTTAATATAAAAAGGTCTGAAACCTATTTCCCCTCTCAATCAGGCATCTCTCAGCAATGGAGCCAGCAGCCTTACAGCCTCACAACTATCCCAGGACACACAATCTGTACGAGATTTACTTTTCCCTCCTCATCTCCTCCCTCCCTTCAGACTCCAGTTGGTTTGTCTCATTCATTTACTGCCTTTTGTCATAACCTAGACCCAGAGTCTGCAAAGACTTTGGCATAAAAGTAACTTTACCCACTTTGGTCCCTTTGACACTAATGGGATGTTGAGAGTTTCCTAAATCCTGGCTTTAATTTGTGAGCTGTTGGGTCTGTGCTTTTACTCAGTGTCTCTACAGGGAGCAGCATGACAGGGCCTCGCTCCACCATAGGCAGAAATAGACAATATAATAGTAAAATTATTTTATCAAGGTGAAAATTGAGGTGGGGGAGGGTTGGCTCAATGGGTCCAATTCCCCCCTGTACCGGGAAAAGGAGATGGGAGGGGCCATTTGTGACTCTGCTGTTCAGTGGCTGCACGGGGCTGGTGTAAACCTTGGCACAGGATGAGGAAGTTCTGAAGCCAGATGGAGTTACATCCATATGACAATGCCCCCATGTGTTTGAGCCACTGTGCAGAGTGTCTGAGGCCCAGCTTTACATGGCCCATGGCCCTCTATCCCTCAGAATGTCCCCCTCTCTCTCTTCCACTCACCCTCACCCCATTCCTAGCCCCCTCAGGAACACAGCCTTTGTGCCTGCAGCTGCTGGGGAGGAGGCAATGTGCATGGAGGGCCTGAGGCAGGAGAGACACTGGCCAGCAGTGGGTGCTCTGGAGCTGGAAAGCTAATTCCCTGACTGACCAGCAGGAGATGCCGCACTGCTGAGTGCTCAACCTGTTACACTTGAAGTTTAAAATCTATGATTTAAGGACTTTTCAGTAACTTGGCCAGAGGTTTAGGGGTCAATTGCAGGAGTGGGTGGGTGGGTGAGATTCTGTGGCCTGCAATGTGCAGGTGGTCAGGCTGGATGATCATGATGGTCCCTTTCTGGCCTTAAAACTAAGAAATGACTCAAAGACTTTAACAGCATCATCTAAGTGTGAAACCAATTGATCAGCACCATTCTCTTCTCAGAGGTGCATCCCAATTTCCATTCCTAGATCCCCTCTAGGTACCTTTGAACTTCCCCAGAATCTCCAATAGCACAGTCCATGTTTTGGGAGAAACCACTGACTCGCTCTTCCAGTTCAGGAGAAATCTCCTCTGGCTGCTGGAACTTCCCCTTCTCACACCTGGAGAGAACAATTTCAGGTGATTTATATTTCACTGTGTGACTCATAAGTTCTGGCTAGTGAGTCGCTGCTCTAATGGGCCTGGAGATAGAATTTCTCATCTTCTCCCAGCCTCAGAGCAGATGCAACACAACCCATGGCCAAGCAATGTTCCCTTCAAAGGTCTGGGAGAGATCAGCTCTGGGGATAAAAGGCTAATTGAGTCTCCGTGGCCAATTCGCTCCTTGGCCTCCATGCTCTGAGGGTCAGGAGGTTCCCAGGTGAAGTGCTGTAGAAATCTGCCTCTAGGAACTAGACTGAGACACCAACTCCCCCCTTCCCAGTTCATTCCACACAGGTCTCCAAACAGCCCTCAGATGGGGAAAGACTCTTGAAAACTACTGCCCTGTGCTGAATAGTGACCAGTACCCAGCAGTGACAGGCCCGTATTCCATCCCCACAATCCTGAGGCAGCCAGTCCCCCAGGGAGGTGAAATCTCTGGGAAATACTTGAGGTCAGTCCTTCCCACTGAATGGAGAATTCCAGAGCCTTCTGTACAAGAGTTAGCACTCCAGGATGAAGCTGATCAGAGAGATTTGTATCCAACATGTGATCTGCCCACATATTTTCCTGTACAGCCCTGGGGAGATGTGGTGCTACCCTCATCATCAAGCTCTTTCCCAGTATTGTGGAGTGTGAGGGAGACACATACCTGCTCAAGGTGGTTCTGACATCCTAGACAGAGAGAGACAAAAGAATTTCAGTCCCCTCTGATACACACATACACACACACACACACACACAGGGGATTCCAGGGAAGGGATTTAGGAAGTATGGGGGAAGAGACCCTGCCCTAGCACCAGGGCCATTTATTCTCTGAGCTAATGGGGCTTTTCCATCTTTCATATCCCTGTGACTCTGCTAAGAATAATACTCACTCAGATGCCAGCAATGCACACGCCGAGTTACACTGAGATCTGCGATTGCTAGACTCCAGAGCTTATGATTCAGCAGCCCGCTTCTCCCTCTGTGGGGGTCTGGAAAGTTTCTAATGAGGAGTGCCGGTTTCCAATTGTCCCTGTGGGTGCTCATCCCCACGCTTCACTCCCACTACAAACCTTTCCCCAATGCCACACCCCAGCCCAATTCTTCCCACTCCCACTCAACCCTCACCCTGTCTCTTCCTCGCCTCCTCTTGGGCGCTGCCATAAATATAAAGGAAAGAGTAACATAAAATACCTCCTTGAAGCTGTACTGAATCACTTGACGTGTAAGAGGTTAAGAAGTTCAGATAACCTGGTTGGCTCCTGACCAGAAGGACCAATAAGGAAAGAAGCTACTTCCAAATCTGGTGGGTTGGGGGAGGTTTTGTTTGGGTTCTGTTTGTTTGTTCCCTCTCCTGACGGTGAGATAGACCAAGCAGGTACAACATCTCCTGAAAACCTACCTGAAATGATCCATCTAAGATTACAAAAATTCTAACTAAGGCAAGGAAATGTGTTAGGTTATTTTTGGCTTTAGCTTGTGAATTGTCCCTATGCTAAGAGGTAGTTTTATTCCTGTTTTTGTAACTGTGAAGCTGAGTCCAGAGGGGAGTCCTCTGTGTTTGAAATCTATTTATTACCCAGTAAAGTTACCTTCTATCCTGATTTTGCAGGTGTGATTCTTGTACTTTTTTCTTTATAATAAAGTACTTCTTTAAAGAACCTGATTGATTTTAGTGTCCTAAAGATAAGGGTCTGGACTATACTGACATTAAAGGCAACTGGTTGGTATATTATTCTCAAGCCTCCCCAGGAAAGGGGGAGAAGGCGCTTGGGGGGATATTTTGGGGGAATAGGGTTCCAAGTGACCAATCTCTGAATTTTTGTTTAAATCACTTGGTGGTGGCAGCAATACCATCCAAGGACAAGGAAAGGAATTTGTGCCTTGGGGAAGTTTTTAACCGAAGCTGATGGAATGCAAGATGAGGGGGTCTTTCATGTGAGTCCCCACATCTGTACCCCAGAGTTCAAAGGGGGGAGGTAATCCTAACATGAGCACACTCCCTCCCCGCTCCTCTTCCTCCCTCCCAGCATCTCCTGCACACAGTGGAACAGCTGATTGCAGCAGGCAGATGGTGCTGGAAGAAGGGGGAGGAGTTGATCGGCAGGGCTGACAGTGGGCAGCACTGAGGGGGAGAGCTGGCTGTCCTGGAGCACCCACCTATGTTTCTCATTCAGTCTCACCTGCAGGAATTCACTCGCTGGCTTCTAACACTTGCCCTCCAGCTCACTGATCAACTCATTGAGATGGGAAATCTCCTCAGAGAGTTTACTGACATTTTCATTCTGGATCCTCACAATCTCCTCATCCAGTTTCCCCAGCTGGGCCAGCAGGAGTCGCTCTTGTTCCTCCAGGAACTGCTGCAGTTGCTGAAATTCAGACACAATCTTCTGCCTCTGGCTTTGTGTTTGTTTCTGCATGAAATAGGGCAAGGGCTGGTCAGGGACATGGAGGGAGCCCAGGGTCCTTTCATGGAGAGTTGAGTGTGCAGGAGGGTGATTTTCTTTGAAAATCCTCAGATTTTTGACATTTGACTCTACCTTGTGGGTACTAGGCAGGGGATTCTCTCACACCTTCTCTTTTGGCCCCTGTATCCCTCTGAAAGGGATGTTTCTCTGTCAGTCATGGTCAGCATCTTCTGTTATTTATGGTCTGTGGAAATTCAGACCCAGAGCAGCAGGAGGCAGGACTTAGCACTACACTGACAGAGATGCCAGGGGTGTTAAAAGAAACAAATGTTTTAAAAATGCACAAAATGTCTAGACACAGTGGACAAGCACTTCATGGAGACATTTGTGTGAATTCAGGCAAGCCACAAGGGCTGCTCATCAACTGCAATGGAAGCTTAGGGCTTGTCTATACAGGAATCAAAGCCAGCAATCCAGGGTCATGGAGAAACACACACAAGCCCATGTTTACATAGGCCACACAGGAGTCTGCCTCCAATCAGACCTCCCTCTGCCAGTCCCTTCTGGTTCATAACAACAGGCACCTACCAGATATTCTCGCCAATTCCCCTCTCCAGTCGCTTTCCATCCCAGCAGCTTTTCTCTCTCTTCCCTCAGAGTCTTCAAATGGGCCTGGATTCTTTCCTGAAGAAACAGAAATGATTTGGGAAGTTTCATCTGGATAGTTGAGAGGGTGCTTGGAAGTGGGTGTTTTTCTACCACCCAAAACCCCGAAGATGACTGTGTTCTAGATCACTTTGTGACATCAGGACCACCAAGGAGATGAAAACCTCATTAATGGAAAACTAGGAGCGTGTCACATTCAGACTCGTTACCAATTCTGGTTCAGTGTTTTTTAGTAATTAGCAAGAGATCTCAATTATACCCAAGCTTTACTGGTATTTGTGAATTGATTAATGGTACAAGAGCATATAACAGGGCACTGGAGTCACATGGGGGTGAATCAATAAACCTGTTTTTTAAAGGTTTAACAAACCAAGTGATACAAATGTTGGAAGCCACCAGGGTTTAAATATGGGCTGGGATTTCAGCCCTGAAGCCCTGGGGCTGCACTGGTTGGGCAGAGCTGGTCTAAGCACCAGGGCAAAACTCGAGAGACATTAGGAGGCCATTCGTCTGGTTTGAAGCTGCATAGTCCAGTTTTGTGGAGCACTATCCCTGTCCGGTAGGGACCCAGCACTGGACGTGGCTTTGTCTGGTGCAAAAGGGAGAGGAGGAGACTGAGGCTGCAGCAGGACACCCGTGAGAGTGGGGGCGGGGCTGGGGTGGCATCTTCACGCAGAATGATGCAGGCGGGTGGCACGCTGGAAAAAATGGCGGTGGGGTCCACACAGGGTGACTGATACTGGTTAGGACGGGCCCATGCAGCAGGCGTGGGTATATCCAATGTTCTGGAGATGCCTCAGTGACCACCCTAATTAGACATGATACAGATTGGTATAAAGGACGGGTTGGGGTTTGTCCCAGTGCTGTCCTAACCCCTTTCCGTGGCAATGCCCCCTGGGCAGGTACCCCACAGTCCCATTCCCTCGTAAAGATCCCAGAAGCAGTGTATTCTGGGAGATTTCAAAAGGCTGCCTGGTGGGACTAATGGTACCACTCTGACTGGTCCTTGCCCATGTACACAACAGAACAGGTCAGACTGGCACCGCTCAGCTCCAGCCTGGGGTTGGTTTTGCTACAATCCAGTGTAATCCCAGTGGTACTTGGCATGGACCTGAGCTGTCTGGAGCCCTTTTGTGTGCAGACTGAAGGTGCTCGGGGTCCTACGCAGCGTTTAGCCCAGTGATCTCCTCTAGTGCAGCCCGGCAGCATCTGAGTTTAATCCCTCATGGAGAAAAACAGGAGTTCAGAATCCCAGTGAGAAACCTCCTCTCCCTCGTGGGCCTGGGACCTTTATCAAGGCGTCTCTCCCTCCTAATGGACACAATTCATCACTGGGTGGGGCTGATGCTAAGACGGCAGCATGGCAAAGTGGTTTAAGTCTTGAACTGGGTCTGGGGAGATCTGGGTTCTATGCTAAGCTCTGTCACTGACATGCTCGGTGACTATGTGCAACTCACTGCCCCGCTTTGTGCCTCAGTTTCCCTTCCCACCTTTTCTCTGGCTAGACCAGTGGTAACCTACCAGTCGATTGCGATCAGCTAGTTTATCCTGGAGATTCTCCCAGTCGATCACAATCTCTGGCAGCTGTTCGGCACTCCCAGAAGGGGCCAGGATGCCCCCACAGCCTGGGGTGAGGGCAGGGTTCTCTTCACATGGCTCCTGCCTGCAAGCACCAGCCCCACAGCTCCCATTGGCCGGATATGGGGAACTGTGGCCAATGGGAGCTGCGGAAGTGGTTCCTGTAGAGAGGGGCAGCGTGTGTAGCTACATGCTCCCCTCCAGGGGCCACAGGGGCACATTGGCCCCTTCCAGGAGTGACACAGGGTTGGGACAGGTAAGGAGCATGTGTTAGCACCGCTGCACTACTGACCTGGAGCCACCTGAGGTAAGTCAGTGCTGCCCAGCTGGAGCCAGCTTCCCATACCCCCTCCTGCACCCCAACCCCCTACTCCAGCCCTGACCCTCTTCCCAGAGCCAGCACCCTGTGCCCACACCTGCACCCCAACACTCTGCCCCAGCCTGGAGCCCTCTCCTGCTCCCCAACC